>NW_028258625.1:97500-105178 GCF_982586985.1 Callionymus lyra
ACCCCAGCTCGGGCTCTGAGGTCTGTGGATCAGAATCTACTTATGGTTCCACGCACACGACTCAGGACCAGAGGAGAGAAATCTTTTCAGGCTGTTGCTCCTAAGCTTTGGAACGATCTTCTCTCTCTTTGTGTTTGATGATCTACTGACTCCTTTAAGAAACATCTTAAGACGTTTCTATTTGTTCAGGCTTTTCCTTGAATTTCTCGAACTCCTGTGTTGTTCTCGGTGTTGTCTTGATCTTTGAAGTATGTACTTTTTTGAGTATTGTTTTGATTGTTAAAGCGCTTTGTGACCCTGGTCTCGAAAAGCGCTATATAAATAAATATTACTTACTTACTTACTTACTTACTTACTTAAAGGTCAAGTGTGTTAAAGGTCAAGTGTGTTAAAGGTCAAGTGTGTTAAAGGTCAAGTGTATAAAGCACTGACGAACACTGATGTGTGATCAGCTCCTGAAGCGCTGGAGCTCTCATCCCTGAAACACCATCAGATCCACGTCAGGCGCTGAGTTATGAAGGTCTTGAGCATGTTCATGTGAAGGTCAGGAAGGTAGATCTTCTCTGACGGGTCATTATGACCGACACTATACTGATGACAGCTTTGATGGACAGTTGAGATGTTTTCAAACACGTTCTCTATGAGGAACATTATCAACATCTGATGCTTCATGAACCTTCTCGTCCTCACATGACCCTCACAGCGCTCTGATGTTGGTCCTTCACATCCACACATGATGTTTGGCTGGAGATCAAGATTTATTCTGACAATTTCTGTTTAATGAAAACAAAAAAGCATCTTTTTAAATATAAACGTTCAAAATCTATTTTTTCAATCTTAAAATGTTGCTTGTTTGTCTGTTTGTTTGTTTGTTTGTCTGTTTGTTTGTTTGTTTGTTTGTTTGTTTGTTTGTTTGTTCTTCTGTTTGTTCTTCTGCTTGTTTGTCTGTTTGTTTGTTTGTTTGTTTGTTTGTTCTTCTGTTTGTTTGTCTGTTTGTTTGTTTGTTTGTCTGTTTGTTTGTTTGTTTGTTCTTCTGTTTGTTCTTCTGCTTGTTTGTCTGTTTGTTCTTCTGTTAGTTTGTTTGTTTGTTTGTTTGTTCTTCTGTTAGTTAGTTTGTTTGTTTGTTTGTTCTTCTGTTAGTTTGTTAGTTTGTTCTTCTGTTAGTTTGTTTGTTTGTTCTTCTGTTAGTTTGTTTGTTTGTTCTTCTGTTAGTTTGTTTGTTTGTTCTTCTGTTAGTTAGTTTGTTTGTTCTTCTGTTAGTTTGTTTGTTTGTTCTTCTGTTAGTTTGTTTGTTTGTTCTTCTGTTAGTTTGTTTGTTTGTTCTTCTGTTAGTTTGTTTGTTTGTTCTTCTGTTAGTTTGTTTGTTTGTTCTTCTGTTAGTTTGTTTGTTTGTTCTTCTGTTAGTTAGTTTGTTTGTTTGTTCTTCTGTTAGTTTGTTTGTTTGTTCTTATGTTAGTTTGTTTGTTTGTTCTTCTGTTAGTTTGTTTGTTTGTTCTTCTGTTAGTTGTCTGTCTTTTCTTCCGTTTGTTTGTTTGTTTGTTCTTCTGTTAGTTTGTTTGTTTGTTCTTCTGTTAGTTGTCTGTCTTTTCTTCCGTTTGTTTGTTTGTTTGTTCTTCTGTTAGTTTGTTTGTTTGTTCTTCTGTTAGTTTGTTTGTTTGTTCTTCTGTTAGTTGTCTGTCTTTTCTTCCGTTTGTTTGTTTGTTTGTTCTTCTGTTAGTTTGTTTGTTTGTTCTTCTGTTAGTTGTCTGTCTTTTCTTCCGTTTGTTTGTTTGTTTGTTCTTCTGTTAGTTTGTTTGTTTGTTCTTCTGTTAGTTTGTTTGTTTGTTCTTCTGTTTGTTTGTTTGTTTGTTTGTCTAAAATGCATCACTCAAAATTGTTGTTGATCTGGATCTACATTAAAGCTTCTATAATTCATTTGTTGCTGCTCACTGTTGACAAGATGTTTTGTTGGTTCAATGACACAATTATTGAATCGTTTAACTTCCGTTAATTTATTGTTTGCTGTGTTTTTATAATGTGAAACGATCTCCTTGGCAGAGGTATTCTTGTATCCATGCTTCGACAGCAAGAGAGTTCAGGTGCATTATGGGACTTGAAGTTTATGACGAGAAGCTAAAGGTTCATCTTCAGTGTAAGTTTGTTTTCAGTGAACAAGAGCAGAACAAACTGAAGCAACAATGATTCTATTTTGGATCTGAGTCTTTGTGAGGTTCTGATGTGACAGGTGTCACTCAACAGGGTCAAGGTCAAGCATGAACCGAACGCAATGGTCGAATATTCAAACAATCACTTCTCAATAAGTCAACGTATGAACATGAGAATGATGCTAAGCTAACAGGTTAGCATGTTGAATTATGAAAGGTTCAATCAAACGAGTGATGAAAACAAAACAATAGTTTCATTGTTTGGGTTTGAAGGTCAAATTGATGTGAAGGATTATCATGGAGAGCATTATGAACGTGTCAGAGGTGTGAAGAACAAGTGTCATGAAGTCAGTTCCAGGTGTGAAGAACAAGTGTGATGAAGTCAGTTCCAGGTGTGAAGAACAAGTGTGATGAAGTCAGTTCCAGGTGTGAAGAACAAGTGTGATGAAGTCAGTTCCAGGTGTGAAGAACCAGTGTGATGAAGTCAGTTCCAGGTGTGAAGAACAAGTGTGATGAAGTCAGTTTCAGGTGTGAAGAACAAGTGTCATGAAGTCAGTTCCAGGTGTGAAGAACAAGTGTCATGAAGTCAGTTCCAGGTGTGAAGAACCAGTGTCATGAAGTCAGTTCCAGGTGTGAAGAACAAGTGTGATGAAGTCAGTTCCAGGTGTGAAGAACAAGTGTGATGAAGTCAGTTCCAGGTGTGAAGAACAAGTGTGATGAAGTCAGTTCCAGGTGTGAAGAACAAGTGTGATGAAGTCAGTTCCAGGTGTGAAGAACAAGTGTGATGAAGTCAGTTCCAGGTGTGAAGAACAAGTGTGATGAAGTCAGTTCCAGGTGTGAAGAACAAGTGTGATGAAGTCAGTTCCAGGTGTGAAGAACAAGTGTGATGAAGTCAGTTCCAGGTGTGAAGAACAAGTGTGATGAAGTCAGTTCCAGGTGTGAAGAACAAGTGTGATGAAGTCAGTTCCAGGTGTGAAGAACAAGTGTCATGAAGTCAGTTCCAGGTGTGAAGAACCAGTGTCATGAAGTCAGTTCCAGGTGTGAAGAACAAGTGTGATGAAGTCAGTTCCAGGTGTGAAGAACCAGTGTGATGAAGTCAGTTCCAGGTGTGAAGAACAAGTGTGATGAAGTCAGTTCCAGGTGTGAAGAACAAGTGTGATGAAGTCAGTTCCAGGTGTGAAGAACAAGTGTCATGAAGTCAGTTCCAGGTGTGAAGAACAATTGTGATGAAGTCAGTTCCAGGTGTGAAGAACAAGTGTCATGAAGTCAGTTCCAGGTGTGAAGAACAAGTGTGATGAAGTCAGTTCCAGGTGTGAAGAACAAGTGTGATGAAGTCAGTTCCAGGTGTGAAGAACAAGTGTGATGAAGTCAGTTCCAGGTGTGAAGAACAAGTGTGATGAAGTCAGTTCCAGGTGTGAAGAACAAGTGTGATGAAGTCAGTTCCAGGTGTGAAGAACCAGTGTGATGAAGTCAGTTCCAGGTGTGAAGAACAAGTGTGATGAAGTCAGTTTCAGGTGTGAAGAACAAGTGTCATGAAGTCAGTTCCAGGTGTGAAGAACAAGTGTCATGAAGTCAGTTCCAGGTGTGAAGAACCAGTGTCATGAAGTCAGTTCCAGGTGTGAAGAACAAGTGTGATGAAGTCAGTTCCAGGTGTGAAGAACAAGTGTGATGAAGTCAGTTCCAGGTGTGAAGAACAAGTGTGATGAAGTCAGTTCCAGGTGTGAAGAACAAGTGTGATGAAGTCAGTTCCAGGTGTGAAGAACAAGTGTGATGAAGTCAGTTCCAGGTGTGAAGAACAAGTGTGATGAAGTCAGTTCCAGGTGTGAAGAACAAGTGTGATGAAGTCAGTTCCAGGTGTGAAGAACAAGGTGTGATGAAGTCAGTTCCAGGTGTGAAGAACAAGTGTGATGAAGTCAGTTCCAGGTGTGAAGAACAAGTGTGATGAAGTCAGTTCCAGGTGTGAAGAACAAGTGTCATGAAGTCAGTTCCAGGTGTGAAGAACCAGTGTCATGAAGTCAGTTCCAGGTGTGAAGAACAAGTGTGATGAAGTCAGTTCCAGGTGTGAAGAACCAGTGTGATGAAGTCAGTTCCAGGTGTGAAGAACAAGTGTGATGAAGTCAGTTCCAGGTGTGAAGAACAAGTGTGATGAAGTCAGTTCCAGGTGTGAAGAACAAGTGTCATGAAGTCAGTTCCAGGTGTGAAGAACAAGTGTGATGAAGTCAGTTCCAGGTGTGAAGAACAAGTGTCATGAAGTCAGTTCCAGGTGTGAAGAACAAGTGTGATGAAGTCAGTTCCAGGTGTGAAGAACAAGTGTGATGAAGTCAGTTCCAGGTGTGAAGAACAAGTGTCATGAAGTCAGTTCCAGGTGTGAAGAACAAGTGTGATGAAGTCAGTTCCAGGTGTGAAGAACAAGTGTCATGAAGTCAGTTCCAGGTGTGAAGAACAAGTGTCATGAAGTCAGTTCCAGGTGTGAAGAACAAGTGTGATGAAGTCAGTTCCAGGTGTGAAGAACAAGTGTGATGAAGTCAGTTCCAGGTGTGAAGAACCAGTGTGATGAAGTCAGTTCCAGGTGTGAAGAACAAGTGTCATGAAGTCAGTTCCAGGTGTGAAGAACAAGTGTGATGAAGTCAGTTCCAGGTGTGAAGAACAAGTGTCATGAAGTCAGTTCCAGGTGTGAAGAACCAGTGTGATGAAGTCAGTTCCAGGTGTGAAGAACAAGTGTGATGAAGTCAGTTCCAGGTGTGAAGAACAAGTGTCATGAAGTCAGTTCCAGGTGTGAAGAACAAGTGTCATGAAGTCAGTTCCAGGTGTGAAGAACAAGTGTGATGAAGTCAGTTCCAGGTGTGAAGAACAAGTGTGATGAAGTCAGTTCCAGGTGTGAAGAACAAGTGTCATGAAGTCAGTTCCAGGTGTGAAGAACAAGTGTCATGAAGTCAGTTCCAGGTGTGAAGAACAAGTGTGATGAAGTCAGTTCCAGGTGTGAAGAACAAGTGTGATGAAGTCAGTTCCAGGTGTGAAGAACAAGTGTGATGAAGTCAGTTCCAGGTGTGAAGAACAAGTGTGATGAAGTCAGTTCCAGGTGTGAAGAACAAGTGTGATGAAGTCAGTTCCAGGTGTGAAGAACAAGTGTGATGAAGTCAGTTCCAGGTGTGAAGAACAAGTGTCATGAAGTCAGTTCCAGGTGTGAAGAACCAGTGTGATGAAGTCAGTTCCAGGTGTGAAGAACAAGTGTGATGAAGTCAGTTCCAGGTGTGAAGAACCAGTGTGATGAAGTCAGTTCCAGGTGTGAAGAACAAGTGTCATGAAGTCAGTTCCAGGTGTGAAGAACCAGTGTGATGAAGTCAGTTCCAGGTGTGAAGAACAAGTGTGATGAAGTCAGTTCCAGGTGTGAAGAACAAGTGTGATGAAGTCAGTTCCAGGTGTGAAGAACAAGTGTGATGAAGTCAGTTCCAGGTGTGAAGAACAAGTGTGATGAAGTCAGTTCCAGGTGTGAAGAACCAAGTGTGATGAAGTCAGTTCCAGGTGTGAAGAACAAGTGTCATGAAGTCAGTTCCAGGTGTGAAGAACAAGTGTCATGAAGTCAGTTCCAGGTGTGAAGAACAAGTGTGATGAAGTCAGTTCCAGGTGTGAAGAACAAGTGTGATGAAGTCAGTTCCAGGTGTGAAGAACAAGTGTGATGAAGTCAGTTCCAGGTGTGAAGAACAAGTGTGATGAAGTCAGTTCCAGGTGTGAAGAACAAGTGTGATGAAGTCAGTTCCAGGTGTGAAGAACAAGTGTGATGAAGTCAGTTCCAGGTGTGAAGAACAAGTGTCATGAAGTCAGTTCCAGGTGTGAAGAACAAGTGTGATGAAGTCAGTTCCAGGTGTGAAGAACAAGTGTGATGAAGTCAGTTCCAGGTGTGAAGAACAAGTGTGATGAAGTCAGTTCCAGGTGTGAAGAACAAGTGTGATGAAGTCAGTTCCAGGTGTGAAGAACAAGTGTGATGAAGTCAGTTCCAGGTGTGAAGAACAAGTGTGATGAAGTCAGTTCCAGGTGTGAAGAACAAGTGTCATGAAGTCAGTTCCAGGTGTGAAGAACAAGTGTGATGAAGTCAGTTCCAGGTGTGAAGAACAAGTGTGATGAAGTCAGTTCCAGGTGTGAAGAACAAGTGTGATGAAGTCAGTTCCAGGTGTGAAGAACAAGTGTGATGAAGTCAGTTCCAGGTGTGAAGAACAGGTCATGAAGTCAGAGTTCCAGGTGTGAAGAACAAGTGTGATGAAGTCAGTTCCAGGTGTGAAGAACAAGTGTGATGAAGTCAGTTCCAGGTGTGAAGAACAAGTGTCATGAAGTCAGTTCCAGGTGTGAAGAACCAGTGTGATGAAGTCAGTTCCAGGTGTGAAGAACAAGTGTCATGAAGTCAGTTCCAGGTGTGAAGAACAAGTGTGATGAAGTCAGTTCCAGGTGTGAAGAACAAGTGTGATGAAGTCAGTTCCAGGTGTGAAGAACAAGTGTCATGAAGTCAGTTCCAGGTGTGAAGAACCAGTGTGATGAAGTCAGTTCCAGGTGTGAAGAACAAGTGTCATGAAGTCAGTTCCAGGTGTGAAGAACCAGTGTGATGAAGTCAGTTCCAGGTGTGAAGAACAAGTGTGATGAAGTCAGTTCCAGGTGTGAAGAACAAGTGTGATGAAGTCAGTTCCAGGTGTGAAGAACAAGTGTGATGAAGTCAGTTCCAGGTGTGAAGAACAAGTGTGATGAAGTCAGTTCCAGGTGTGAAGAACCAGTGTGATGAAGTCAGTTCCAGGTGTGAAGAACAAGTGTCATGAAGTCAGTTCCAGGTGTGAAGAACAAGTGTGATGAAGTCAGTTCCAGGTGTGAAGAACAAGTGTCATGAAGTCAGTTCCAGGTGTGAAGAACCAGTGTGATGAAGTCAGTTCCAGGTGTGAAGAACAAGTGTGATGAAGTCAGTTCCAGGTGTGAAGAACAAGTGTGATGAAGTCAGTTCCAGGTGTGAAGAACAAGTGTGATGAAGTCAGTTCCAGGTGTGAAGAACAAGTGTGATGAAGTCAGTTCCAGGTGTGAAGAACAAGTGTGATGAAGTCAGTTCCAGGTGTGAAGAACAAGTGTGATGAAGTCAGTTCCAGGTGTGAAGAACAAGTGTGATGAAGTCAGTTCCAGGTGTGAAGAACAAGTGTGATGAAGTCAGTTCCAGGTGTGAAGAACAAGTGTGATGAAGTCAGTTCCAGGTGTGAAGAACAAGTGTGATGAAGTCAGTTCCAGGTGTGAAGAACAAGTGTCATGAAGTCAGTTCCAGGTGTGAAGAACAAGTGTCATGAAGTCAGTTCCAGGTGTGAAGAACAAGTGTGATGAAGTCAGTTCCAGGTGTGAAGAACAAGTGTGATGAAGTCAGTGTGATGAAGTCAGTTCCAGGTGTGAAGAACAAGTGTCATGAAGTCAGTTCCAGGTGTGAAGAACAAGTGTCATGAAGTCAGTTCCAGGTGTGAAGAACAAGTGTGATGAAGTCAGTCTCCCAGGTGTGAAGAACAAGTGTCATGAAG
>NW_028258626.1:0-92500 GCF_982586985.1 Callionymus lyra
TAAAAAAAATTGGAGTTTTGAAGAGGTAAAAAAAAAAAAAAATTTGGAGTTTTGAAGAGGTAAAAAAAGGAACAAAAAATCAATGTTGGAGTTTTGAAGAGGTAAAAAAAAAAATAAAAAAAATTGAGTTTTGAAGAGGTAAAAAATAAAAAAAAATTGTGGAGTTTTGAAGAGGTAAAAAAAGGAACAAAAAATCAATGTTGGAGTTTTGAAGAGGTAAAAAAAAAAAAAAAAAATTGAGTTTTGAAGAGGTAAAAAAAAAAAAAGTTGGAGTTTTGAAGAGGTAAAAAAAGGAACAAAAAATCAATGTTGGAGTTTTGAAGAGGTAAAAAAAAAAAAAAAAAAGTTGGAGTTTTGAAGAGGTAAAATAAAAAAAAAGTTGGAGTTTTGAAGAGGTAAAAAAAAAAAAAAAAAAAAAATTGTAGAGTTTTGAAGAGGTAAAAAAAAAAAAAAAAAGTTGGAGTTTTGAAGAGGTTAAAAAAAAAAAAAGTTGGAGTTTTGAAGAGGTAAAAAAAAAAAAAAGTTGGAGTTTTGAAGAGGTAAAAAAAAAAAAAAAAAAAATTGTGGAGTTTTGAAGAGGTAAAAAAAAAAAAAAAGTTGGAGTTTTGAAGAGGTAAAAAAAAAAAAAAAAATTGAGTTTTGAAGAGGTAAAAAAAGGAACAAAAAATCAATGTTGGAGTTTTGAAGAGGTAAAAAAAAAAAAAAAAAAAGTTGGAGTTTTGAAGAGGTAAAAAAAAAAAAAAGTTGGAGTTTTGAAGAGGTAAAAAAAAAAAAAAAAAAAAAATTGTAGAGTTTTGAAGAGGTAAAAAAAAAAAAAAAGTTGGAGTTTTGAAGAGGTAAAAAAAAAAAAAAAAAATTTGGAGTTTTGAAGAGGTAAAAAAAAAAAAAAATTGGAGTTTTGAAGAGGTAAAAAAAGGAACAAAAAATCAATGTTGGAGTTTTGAAGAGGTAAAAAAAAAAAAAAAAAATTGAGTTTTGAAGAGGTAAAAAAAAAAAAAGTTGGAGTTTTGAAGAGGTAAAAAAAGGAACAAAAAATCAATGTTGGAGTTTTGAAGAGGTAAAAAAAAAAATAAAAAAAAATTGGAGTTTTGAAGAGGTTAAAAAAAAAAAAAAAAATTTGGAGTTTTGAAGAGGTAAAAAAAAAAAAAGTTGGAGTTTTGAAGAGGTAAAAAAAAAAAAAAATTGAGTTTTGAAGAGGTAAAAAAAAAAATATATATATATTTGGAGTTTTGAAGAGGTAAAAAAAGGAACAAAAAATCAATGTTGGAGTTTTGAAGAGGTAAAAAAAAAAATAAAAAAAAATTGGAGTTTTGAAGAGGTTAAAAAAAAAAAAAAAAATTTGGAGTTTTGAAGAGGTAAAAAAAAAAAAAGTTGGAGTTTTGAAGAGGTAAAAAAAAAAAAAAATTGAGTTTTGAAGAGGTAAAAAAAAAAATATATATATATTTGGAGTTTTGAAGAGGTAAAAAAAGGAACAAAAAATCAATGTTGGAGTTTTGAAGAGGTAAAAAAAAAAAAAAATGGAGTTTTGAAGAGGTAAAAAAAAAAAAAAAAAAAATTGTAGAGTTTTGAAGAGGTAAAAAAAAATAAAAAGTTGGAGTTTTGAAGAGGTAAAAAAAAAAAATAAAAAAAAATGTGGAGTTTTGAAGAGGTAAAAAAAGGAACAAAAAATCAATGTTGGAGTTTTGAAGAGGTAAAAAAAAAAAAAAATGTTGGAGTTTTGAAGAGGTAAAAAAAAAAAAAAAGAAAAATTGTAGAGATTTGAAGAGGTAAAAAAAAAAATGTTGGAGTTTTGAAGAGGTAAAAAAAAAAAAAAAAAAAAAATTGAGTTTTGAAGAGGTAAAAAAAAAAAAAAAAAAATTTGGAGTTTTGAAGAGGTAAAAAAAGGAACAAAAAATCAATGTTGGAGTTTTGAAGAGATAAAAAAAAAAAAAAAAAAAAATTGAGTTTTGAAGAGGTAAAAAAAGGAACAAAAAATCAATGTTGGAGTTTTGAAGAGGTAAAAAAAAAAAAAAATGTTGGAGTTTTGAAGAGGTTAAAAAAAAAAAAAAAAAAATTGTGGAGTTTTGAAGAGGTAAAAAAAAATAAAATTTGGAGTATTGAAGAGGTAAAAAAAATAAATAAAAAAAATTGTGGAGTTTTGAAGAGGTAAAAAAAAAAAAAAAAAAAGTTGGAGTTTTGAAGAGGTAAAAAAGATATATAAAAAAAATTGTGGAGTTTTGAAGAGGTAAAAAAAAATAAAATTTGGAGTATTGAAGAGGTAAAAAAAATAAATAAAAAAAATTGTGGAGTTTTGAAGAGGTAAAAAAAAAAAAAAAAAAAGTTGGAGTTTTGAAGAGGTAAAAAAAATATATAAAAAAAATTGTGGAGTTTTGAAGAGGTAAAAAAAAAAAAAAATTTGGAGTATTGAAGAGGTAAAAAAAATAAATAAAAAAAATTGTGGAGTTTTGAAGAGGTAAAAAAAAAAAAAAAGTTGGAGTTTTGAAGAGGTAAAAAAAAAAAAAAAATTTAGGAGTTTTGAAGAGGTAAAAAAAGGAACAAAAAATCAATGTTGGAGTTTTGAAGAGGTAAAAAAAAAAATAAAAAAAAATTGAGTTTTGAAGAGGTAAAAAAAAAAAAAAAGTTGGAGTTTTGAAGAGGTAAAAAAAGGAACAAAAAATCAATGTTGGAGTTTTGAAGAGGTAAAAAAAAAAAAAATGTTGGAGTTTTGAAGAGGTAAAAAAAAAATATAAAAAAAATTGTGGAGTTTTGAAGAGGTAAAAAAAAATTAAAAAAAAATTGTGGCGTTTTGAAGAGGTAAAAAAAGGAACAAAAAATCAATGTTGGAGTTTTGAAGAGGTAAAAAAAAAAAAAAGTTGTAGTTTTGAAGAGGTAAAAAAAAAAAAAAAAAAAAATTGTGGAGTTTTGAAGAGGTAAAAAAAAAAAGAAAAGTTGGAGTTTTGAAGAGGTAAAAAAAAATAAAAATAAATGAGTTTTGAAGAGGTAAAAAAAAAAATAAAAAAAAATTGTGGAGTTTTGAAGAGGTAAAAAAAGGAACAAAAAATCAATGTTGGAGTTTTGAAGAGGTAAAAAAAAAAAAAAAGTTGGAGTTTTGAAGAGGTAAAAAAAGGAACAAAAAAAATTGTAGAGTTTTGAAGAGGTAAAAAAAGGAACAAAAAATCAATGTTGGAGTTTTGAAGAGGTAAAAAAAAAAAAAAAAAAAAAATTGTTGAATTTTGAAGAGGTAAAAAAAAAAAAAAAAGTTGGAGTTTTGAAGAGGTAAAAAAAAAAAAAAAAAATTGGAGTTTTGAAGAGGTAAAAAAAAAAAAAAAATTTGGAGTTTTGAAGAGGTAAAAAAAGGAACAAAAAATCAATGTTGGAGTTTTGAAGAGGTAAAAAAAAAAAAAAAAAAAATTGAGTTTTGAAGAGGTAAAAAAAAAAAAGTTGGAGTTTTGAAGAGGTAAAAAAAGGAACAAAAAATCAATGTTGGAGTTTTGAAGAGGTAAAAAAAAAAAAAAAAAAGTTGGAGTTTTGAAGAGGTAAAATAAAAAAAAAGTTGGAGTTTTGAAGAGGTAAAAAAAAAAAAAAAAGTTGGAGTTTTGAAGAGGTTAAAAAAAAAATAAAAAAATTTGGAGTTTTGAAGAGGTAAAAAAAAAAAAAAGTTGGAGTTTTGAAGAGGTAAAAAAAAAAAAAAGTTGGAGTTTTGAAGAGGTAAAAAAAAAAAAAAAGTTGGAGTTTTGAAGAGGTAAAAAAAGGAACAAAAAATCAATGTTGGAGTTTTGAAGAGGTAAAAAAAAAAAAAAAAAATTGTGTTTTGAAGAGGTAAAAAAAAAAAAAAAAGTTGGAGTTTTGAAGAGGTAAAAAAAGGAACAAAAAATCAATGTTGGAGTTTTGAAGAGATAAAAAAAAAAAAAAAAAAATTGTGTTTTGAAGAGGTAAAAAAAAAAAAAGTTGGAGTTTTGAAGAGGTAAAAAAAAAAAAAAAATTGAGTTTTGAAGAGGTAAAAAAAGGAACAAAAAATCAATGTTGGAGTTTTGAAGAGGTAAAAAAAAAAAAAAAAAAAAGTTGGAGTTTTGAAGAGGTAAAAAAAAAAAAAAGTTGGAGTTTTGAAGAGGTAAAAAAAAAAAAAAAAAAAATTGTAGAGTTTTGAAGAGGTAAAAAAAAAAAAAAAAGTTGGAGTTTTGAAGAGGTAAAAAAAAAAAAAAAAATTTGGAGTTTTGAAGAGGTAAAAAAAAATAAAATAAAATTTGGAGTTTTGAAGAGGTAAAAAAAGGAACAAAAAATCAATGTTGGAGTTTTGAAGAGGTAAAAAAAAAAAAAAAAAAAATTGAGTTTTGAAGAGGTAAAAAAAAAAAAAGTTGGAGTTTTGAAGAGGTAAAAAAAGGAACAAAAAATCAATGTTGGAGTTTTGAAGAGGTAAAAAAAAAAAAAAAAAAGTTGGAGTTTTGAAGAGGTAAAATAAAAAAAAAGTTGGAGTTTTGAAGAGGTAAAAAAAAAAAAAAAAAAAAATTGTAGAGTTTTGAAGAGGTAAAAAAAAAAAAAAAAAAAATTGGAGTTTTGAAGAGGTAAAAAAAAAAAAAAGTTGGAGTTTTGAAGAGGTAAAAACAAAAAAAAAAGTTGGAGTTTTGAAGAGGTAAAAAAAAAAAAAAGTTGGAGTTTTGAAGAGGTAAAAAAAAAAAAAAAAAATTGTGGAGTTTTGAAGAGGTAAAAAAAAAAAAAAAGTTGGAGTTTTGAAGAGGTAAAAATAAAAAAAAAGTTGGAGTTTTGAAGAGGTAAAAAAAAAAAAAAAATTGAGTTTTGAAGAGGTAAAAAAAGGAACAAAAAATCAATGTTGGAGTTTTGAAGAGGTAAAAAAAAAAAAAAGTTGGAGTTTTGAAGAGGTAAAAAAAAAAAAAAATTGAGTTTTGAAGAGGTAAAAAAAGAAACAAAAAATCAATGTTGGAGTTTTGAAGAGGTAAAAAAAAAAAAAAGTTGGAGTTTTGAAGAGGTAAAAAAAAAAAAAAAGTTGGAGTTTTGAAGAGGTAAAAAAAAAAAAAAAGTTGGAGTTTTGAAGAGGTAAAAAAAAAAAATAAAATTGAGTTTTGAAGAGGTAAAAAAAGGAACAAAAAATCAATGTTGGAGTTTTGAAGAGGTAAAAAAAAAATAAAAAAATTTGGAGTTTTGAAGAGGTAAAAAAAAATAAAATAAAATTTGGAGTTTTGAAGAGGTAAAAAAAGGAACAAAAAATCAATGTTGGAGTTTTGAAGAGGTAAAAAAAAAAAAAAGTTGGAGTTTTGAAGAGGTAAAAAAAAAAAAAAAGTTGGAGTTTTGAAAAGGTAAAAAAAAAAAAAGTTGGAGTTTTGAAGAGGTAAAAAAAAAATAAAAAAAAATTGTGGAGTTTTGAAGAGGTAAAAAAAAAAAAAAGTTGGAGTTTTGAAGAGGTAAAAAAAAAAAAAAAAATTGAGTTTTGAAGAGGTAAAAAAAAAAAAAAAAAAATATTTGGAGTTTTGAAGAGGTAAAAAAAGGAACAAAAAATCAATGTTGGAGTTTTGAAGAGGTAAAAAAAAAATTAAAAAAAATTGAGTTTTGAAGAGGTAAAAAAAGGAACAAAAAATCAATGTTGGAGTTTTGAAGAGGTAAAAAAAAAAAAAAGTTGGAGTTTTGAAGAGGTAAAAAAAGGAACAAAAAATCAATGTTGGAGTTTTGAAGAGGTATAAAAAAAAAAATGGAGTTTTGAAGAGGTAAAAAAAAAAAAAAAATTGTAGAGTTTTGAAGAGGTAAAAAAAATAAAAAGTTGGAGTTTTGAAGAGGTAAAAAAAAAAAATAAAAAAAAATGTGGAGTTTTGAAGAGGTAAAAAAAGGAACAAAAAATCAATGTTGGAGTTTTGAAGAGGTAAAAAAAAAAAAAAAAAAATTGTAGAGATTTGAAGAGGTAAAAAAAAAAAAATGTTGGAGTTTTGAAGAGGTAAAAAAAAAAAAAAAAAAAAATTGAGTTTTGAAGAGGTAAAAAAAAAAAAAAAAAAAAATTTGGAGTTTTGAAGAGGTAAAAAAAGGAACAAAAAATCAATGTTGGAGTTTTGAAGAGATAAAAAAAAAATTAAAAAAAATTCAGTTTTGAAGAGGTAAAAAAAGGAACAAAAAATCAATGTTGGAGTTTTGAAGAGGTAAAAAAAAAAATCAATGTTGGAGTTTTGAAGAGGTAAAAAAAAAAAAAAAAAAAGTTGGAGTTTTGAAGAGGTAAAAAAAGGAACAAAAAATCAATGTTGGAGTTTTGAAGAGGTAAAAAAAAAAAAAAAAAAAGTTGGAGTTTTGAAGAGGTAAAAAAAAAAAAGTTGGAGTTTTGAAGAGGTAAAAAAAAAAAAAAAAAAAAAATTGTAGAGTTTTGAAGAGGTAAAAAAAAAAAAAAACTTGGAGTTTTGAAGAGGTAAAAAAAAAAAAAAAATTGGAGTTTTGAAGAGGTAAAAAAAAAAAAAAAATTTGGAGTTTTGAAGAGGTAAAAAAAGGAACAAAAAATCAATGTTGGAGTTTTGAAGAGGTAAAAAAAAAAAAAAAAAATTGAGTTTTGAAGAGGTAAAAAAAAAAAAAGTTGGAGTTTTGAAGAGGTAAAAAAAGGAACAAAAAATCAATGTTGGAGTTTTGAAGAGGTAAAAAAAAAAAAAAAAAAGTTGGAGTTTTGAAGAGGTAAAATAAAAAAAAGTTGGAGTTTTGAAGAGGTAAAAAAAAAAAAAAAAAAAAATTGTAGAGTTTTGAAGAGGTAAAAAAAAAAAAAAAAGTTGGAGTTTTGAAGAGGTTAAAAAAAAAAAAAAAAAATTGGAGTTTTGAAGAGGTAAAAAAAAAAAAAAGTTGGAGTTTTGAAGAGGTAAAAAAAAAAAAAAAGTTGGAGTTTTGAAGAGGTTAAAAAAAAAATAAAAAAATGTGGAGTTTTGAAGAGGTAAAAAAAGGAACAAAAAATCAATGTTGGAGTTTTGAAGAGGTAAAAAAAAAAAAAAAAAAGTTGGAGTTTTGAAGAGGTAAAATAAAAAAAAAGTTGGAGTTTTGAAGAGGTAAAAAAAAAAAAAAAAAAAAAATTGTAGAGTTTTGAAGAGGTAAAAAAAAAAAAAAAAGTTGGAGTTTTGAAGAGGTTAAAAAAAAAATAAAAAAATTTGGAGTTTTGAAGAGGTAAAAAAAAAAAAAGTTGGAGTTTTGAAGAGGTAAAAAAAAAAAAAAAGTTGGAGTTTTGAAGAGGTAAAAAAAAAAAAAGTTGGAGTTTTGAAGAGGTAAAAAAAAAAAAAAAGTTGGAGTTTTGAAGAGGTAAAAAAAAAAAAAAAAATTGAGTTTTGAAGAGGTAAAAAAAGGAACAAAAAATCAATGTTGGAGTTTTGAAGAGGTAAAAAAAAAAAAAAAAAAAAGTTGGAGTTTTGAAGAGGTAAAAAAAAAAAAAAGTTGGAGTTTTGAAGAGGTAAAAAAAAAAAAAAAAAAAATTGTAGAGTTTTGAAGAGGTAAAAAAAAAAAAAAAAGTTGGAGTTTTGAAGAGGTAAAAAAAAAAAAAAAAATTTGGAGTTTTGAAAAGGTAAAAAAAAAAAAAAGTTGGAGTTTTGAAGAGGTAAAAAAAAAAAAAAGTTGGAGTTTTGAAGAGGTAAAAAAAAAAAAAAGTTGGAGTTTTGAAGAGGTAAAAAAAAAATAAAAAAAAATTGTGGAGTTTTGAAGAGGTAAAAAAAAAAAAAGTTGGAGTTTTGAAGAGGTAAAAAAAAAAAAAAAAATTGAGTTTTGAAGAGGTAAAAAAAAAAAAAAAAAAATATTTGGAGTTTTGAAGAGGTAAAAAAAGGAACAAAAAATCAATGTTGGAGTTTTGAAGAGGTAAAAAAAAAATTTAAAAAAAATTGAGTTTTGAAGAGGTAAAAAAAGGAACAAAAAATCAATGTTGGAGTTTTGAAGAGGTAAAAAAAAAAAAAAAGTTGGAGTTTTGAAGAGGTAAAAAAAGGAACAAAAAATCAATGTTGGAGTTTTGAAGAGGTAAAAAAAAAAAAAAAAAATTGTAGAGATTTGAAGAGGTAAAAAAAAAAAAATGTTGGAGTTTTGAAGAGGTAAAAAAAAAAAAAAAAAAAATTGAGTTTTGAAGAGGTAAAAAAAAAAAAAAAAAAAATTTGGAGTTTTGAAGAGGTAAAAAAAGGAACAAAAAATCAATGTTGGAGTTTTGAAGAGATAAAAAAAAAATTAAAAAAAATTCAGTTTTGAAGAGGTAAAAAAAGGAACAAAAAATCAATGTTGGAGTTTTGAAGAGGTAAAAAAAAAAATCAATGTTGGAGTTTTGAAGAGGTAAAAAAAAAAAAAAAAAAAGTTGGAGTTTTGAAGAGGTAAAAAAAGGAACAAAAAATCAATGTTGGAGTTTTGAAGAGGTAAAAAAAAAAAAAAAAAAAGTTGGAGTTTTGAAGAGGTAAAAAAAAAAAAAGTTGGAGTTTTGAAGAGGTAAAAAAAAAAAAAAAAAAATTGAGTTTTGAAGAGGTAAAAAAAAAAAAAGTTGGAGTTTTGAAGAGGTAAAAAAAAAAAAAAAAATTGGAGTTTTGAAGAGGTAAAAAAAAAAAAAAAAAAATTGAGTTTTGAAGAGGTAAAAAAAAAAAAAGTTGGAGTTTTGAAGAGGTAAAAAAAAAAAAAAAAATTGGAGTTTTGAAGAGGTAAAAAAAAAAAAAAAATTTGGAGTTTTGAAGAGGTAAAAAAAGGAACAAAAAATCAATGTTGGAGTTTTGAAGAGGTAAAAAAAAAAAAAAAAAAATTGAGTTTTGAAGAGGTAAAAAAAAAAAAAGTTGGAGTTTTGAAGAGGTAAAAAAAGGAACAAAAAATCAATGTTGGAGTTTTGAAGAGGTAAAAAAAAAAAAAAAAAAGTTGGAGTTTTGAAGAGGTAAAATAAAAAAAAAGTTGGAGTTTTGAAGAGGTAAAAAAAAAATAAAAAAAAATTGTAGAGTTTTGAAGAGGTAAAAAAAAAAAAAAAAGTTGGAGTTTTGAAGAGGTTAAAAAAAAATAAAAAAATTTGGAGTTTTGAAGAGGTAAAAAAAAAAAAAGTTGGAGTTTTGAAGAGGTAAAAAAAAAAAAAAAGTTGGAGTTTTGAAGAGGTAAAAAAAAAAAAAGTTGGAGTTTTGAAGAGGTAAAAAAAAAAAAAAAAAAATTGAGTTTTGAAGAGGTAAAAAAAAAAAAAGTTGGAGTTTTGAAGAGGTAAAAAAAAAAAAAAAATTGGAGTTTTGAAGAGGTAAAAAAAAAAAAAAAAAATTGAGTTTTGAAGAGGTAAAAAAAAAAAAAGTTGGAGTTTTGAAGAGGTAAAAAAAAAAAAAAAAATTGGAGTTTTGAAGAGGTAAAAAAAAAAAAAAATTTGGAGTTTTGAAGAGGTAAAAAAAGGAACAAAAAATCAATGTTGGAGTTTTGAAGAGGTAAAAAAAAAAAAAAAAAAATTGAGTTTTGAAGAGGTAAAAAAAAAAAAGTTGGAGTTTTGAAGAGGTAAAAAAAGGAACAAAAAATCAATGTTGGAGTTTTGAAGAGGTAAAAAAAAAAAAAAAAAAGTTGGAGTTTTGAAGAGGTAAAATAAAAAAAAAGTTGGAGTTTTGAAGAGGTAAAAAAAAAAAAAAAAAAAAATTGTAGAGTTTTGAAGAGGTAAAAAAAAAAAAAAAAGTTGGAGTTTTGAAGAGGTTAAAAAAAAAAAAAGTTGGAGTTTTGAAGAGGTAAAAAAAAAAAAAAGTTGGAGTTTTGAAGAGGTAAAAAAAAAAAAAAAAAAAATTGTGGAGTTTTGAAGAGGTAAAAAAAAAAAAAAAGTTGGAGTTTTGAAGAGGTAAAAAAAAAAAAAAAAATTGAGTTTTGAAGAGGTAAAAAAAGGAACAAAAAATCAATGTTGGAGTTTTGAAGAGGTAAAAAAAAAAAAAAAAAAAGTTGGAGTTTTGAAGAGGTAAAAAAAAAAAAAAGTTGGAGTTTTGAAGAGGTAAAAAAAAAAAAAAAAAAAAATTGTAGAGTTTTGAAGAGGTAAAAAAAAAAAAAAAAGTTGGAGTTTTGAAGAGGTAAAAAAAAAAAAAAAAATTTGGAGTTTTGAAGAGGTAAAAAAAAAAAAAAATTTGGAGTTTTGAAGAGGTAAAAAAAGGAACAAAAAATCAATGTTGGAGTTTTGAAGAGGTAAAAAAAAAAAAAAAAAATTGAGTTTTGAAGAGGTAAAAAAAAAAAAAGTTGGAGTTTTGAAGAGGTAAAAAAAGGAACAAAAAATCAATGTTGGAGTTTTGAAGAGGTAAAAAAAAAAATAAAAAAAAATTGGAGTTTTGAAGAGGTTAAAAAAAAAAAAAAAAATTTGGAGTTTTGAAGAGGTAAAAAAAAAAAAAGTTGGAGTTTTGAAGAGGTAAAAAAAAAAAAAAATTGAGTTTTGAAGAGGTAAAAAAAAAAATATATATATATTTGGAGTTTTGAAGAGGTAAAAAAAGGAACAAAAAATCAATGTTGGAGTTTTGAAGAGGTAAAAAAAAAAATAAAAAAAAATTGGAGTTTTGAAGAGGTTAAAAAAAAAAAAAAAAATTTGGAGTTTTGAAGAGGTAAAAAAAAAAAAAGTTGGAGTTTTGAAGAGGTAAAAAAAAAAAAAAATTGAGTTTTGAAGAGGTAAAAAAAAAAATATATATATATTTGGAGTTTTGAAGAGGTAAAAAAAGGAACAAAAAATCAATGTTGGAGTTTTGAAGAGGTAAAAAAAAAAAAAAATGGAGTTTTGAAGAGGTAAAAAAAAAAAAAAAAAAAATTGTAGAGTTTTGAAGAGGTAAAAAAAAATAAAAAGTTGGAGTTTTGAAGAGGTAAAAAAAAAAAATAAAAAAAAATGTGGAGTTTTGAAGAGGTAAAAAAAGGAACAAAAAATCAATGTTGGAGTTTTGAAGAGGTAAAAAAAAAAAAAAATGTTGGAGTTTTGAAGAGGTAAAAAAAAAAAAAAAGAAAAATTGTAGAGATTTGAAGAGGTAAAAAAAAAAATGTTGGAGTTTTGAAGAGGTAAAAAAAAAAAAAAAAAAAAAATTGAGTTTTGAAGAGGTAAAAAAAAAAAAAAAAAAAATTTGGAGTTTTGAAGAGGTAAAAAAAGGAACAAAAAATCAATGTTGGAGTTTTGAAGAGATAAAAAAAAAAAAAAAAAAAAATTGAGTTTTGAAGAGGTAAAAAAAGGAACAAAAAATCAATGTTGGAGTTTTGAAGAGGTAAAAAAAAAAAAAAATGTTGGAGTTTTGAAGAGGTTAAAAAAAAAAAAAAAAAAATTGTGGAGTTTTGAAGAGGTAAAAAAAAATAAAATTTGGAGTATTGAAGAGGTAAAAAAAATAAATAAAAAAAATTGTGGAGTTTTGAAGAGGTAAAAAAAAAAAAAAAAAAAGTTGGAGTTTTGAAGAGGTAAAAAAGATATATAAAAAAAATTGTGGAGTTTTGAAGAGGTAAAAAAAAATAAAATTTGGAGTATTGAAGAGGTAAAAAAAATAAATAAAAAAAATTGTGGAGTTTTGAAGAGGTAAAAAAAAAAAAAAAAAAAGTTGGAGTTTTGAAGAGGTAAAAAAAATATATAAAAAAAATTGTGGAGTTTTGAAGAGGTAAAAAAAAAAAAAAATTTGGAGTATTGAAGAGGTAAAAAAAATAAATAAAAAAAATTGTGGAGTTTTGAAGAGGTAAAAAAAAAAAAAAAGTTGGAGTTTTGAAGAGGTAAAAAAAAAAAAAAAATTTAGGAGTTTTGAAGAGGTAAAAAAAGGAACAAAAAATCAATGTTGGAGTTTTGAAGAGGTAAAAAAAAAAATAAAAAAAAATTGAGTTTTGAAGAGGTAAAAAAAAAAAAAAAGTTGGAGTTTTGAAGAGGTAAAAAAAGGAACAAAAAATCAATGTTGGAGTTTTGAAGAGGTAAAAAAAAAAAAAATGTTGGAGTTTTGAAGAGGTAAAAAAAAAATATAAAAAAAATTGTGGAGTTTTGAAGAGGTAAAAAAAAATTAAAAAAAAATTGTGGCGTTTTGAAGAGGTAAAAAAAGGAACAAAAAATCAATGTTGGAGTTTTGAAGAGGTAAAAAAAAAAAAAAGTTGTAGTTTTGAAGAGGTAAAAAAAAAAAAAAAAAAAAATTGTGGAGTTTTGAAGAGGTAAAAAAAAAAAGAAAAGTTGGAGTTTTGAAGAGGTAAAAAAAAATAAAAATAAATGAGTTTTGAAGAGGTAAAAAAAAAAATAAAAAAAAATTGTGGAGTTTTGAAGAGGTAAAAAAAGGAACAAAAAATCAATGTTGGAGTTTTGAAGAGGTAAAAAAAAAAAAAAAGTTGGAGTTTTGAAGAGGTAAAAAAAGGAACAAAAAAAATTGTAGAGTTTTGAAGAGGTAAAAAAAGGAACAAAAAATCAATGTTGGAGTTTTGAAGAGGTAAAAAAAAAAAAAAAAAAAAATTGTTGAATTTTGAAGAGGTAAAAAAAAAAAAAAAAGTTGGAGTTTTGAAGAGGTAAAAAAAAAAAAAAAAAATTGGAGTTTTGAAGAGGTAAAAAAAAAAAAAAAATTTGGAGTTTTGAAGAGGTAAAAAAAGGAACAAAAAATCAATGTTGGAGTTTTGAAGAGGTAAAAAAAAAAAAAAAAAAAATTGAGTTTTGAAGAGGTAAAAAAAAAAAAGTTGGAGTTTTGAAGAGGTAAAAAAAGGAACAAAAAATCAATGTTGGAGTTTTGAAGAGGTAAAAAAAAAAAAAAAAAAGTTGGAGTTTTGAAGAGGTAAAATAAAAAAAAAGTTGGAGTTTTGAAGAGGTAAAAAAAAAAAAAAAAGTTGGAGTTTTGAAGAGGTTAAAAAAAAAATAAAAAAATTTGGAGTTTTGAAGAGGTAAAAAAAAAAAAAAGTTGGAGTTTTGAAGAGGTAAAAAAAAAAAAAAGTTGGAGTTTTGAAGAGGTAAAAAAAAAAAAAAAGTTGGAGTTTTGAAGAGGTAAAAAAAGGAACAAAAAATCAATGTTGGAGTTTTGAAGAGGTAAAAAAAAAAAAAAAAAATTGTGTTTTGAAGAGGTAAAAAAAAAAAAAAAAGTTGGAGTTTTGAAGAGGTAAAAAAAGGAACAAAAAATCAATGTTGGAGTTTTGAAGAGATAAAAAAAAAAAAAAAAAAATTGTGTTTTGAAGAGGTAAAAAAAAAAAAAGTTGGAGTTTTGAAGAGGTAAAAAAAAAAAAAAAATTGAGTTTTGAAGAGGTAAAAAAAGGAACAAAAAATCAATGTTGGAGTTTTGAAGAGGTAAAAAAAAAAAAAAAAAAAAGTTGGAGTTTTGAAGAGGTAAAAAAAAAAAAAAGTTGGAGTTTTGAAGAGGTAAAAAAAAAAAAAAAAAAAATTGTAGAGTTTTGAAGAGGTAAAAAAAAAAAAAAAAGTTGGAGTTTTGAAGAGGTAAAAAAAAAAAAAAAAATTTGGAGTTTTGAAGAGGTAAAAAAAAATAAAATAAAATTTGGAGTTTTGAAGAGGTAAAAAAAGGAACAAAAAATCAATGTTGGAGTTTTGAAGAGGTAAAAAAAAAAAAAAAAAAAATTGAGTTTTGAAGAGGTAAAAAAAAAAAAAGTTGGAGTTTTGAAGAGGTAAAAAAAGGAACAAAAAATCAATGTTGGAGTTTTGAAGAGGTAAAAAAAAAAAAAAAAAAGTTGGAGTTTTGAAGAGGTAAAATAAAAAAAAAGTTGGAGTTTTGAAGAGGTAAAAAAAAAAAAAAAAAAAATTGTAGAGTTTTGAAGAGGTAAAAAAAAAAAAAAAAAAATTGGAGTTTTGAAGAGGTAAAAAAAAAAAAAAGTTGGAGTTTTGAAGAGGTAAAAACAAAAAAAAAAGTTGGAGTTTTGAAGAGGTAAAAAAAAAAAAAAGTTGGAGTTTTGAAGAGGTAAAAAAAAAAAAAAAAAATTGTGGAGTTTTGAAGAGGTAAAAAAAAAAAAAAAGTTGGAGTTTTGAAGAGGTAAAAATAAAAAAAAAGTTGGAGTTTTGAAGAGGTAAAAAAAAAAAAAAATTGAGTTTTGAAGAGGTAAAAAAAGGAACAAAAAATCAATGTTGGAGTTTTGAAGAGGTAAAAAAAAAAAAAAGTTGGAGTTTTGAAGAGGTAAAAAAAAAAAAAAATTGAGTTTTGAAGAGGTAAAAAAGAAACAAAAAATCAATGTTGGAGTTTTGAAGAGGTAAAAAAAAAAAAAAGTTGGAGTTTTGAAGAGGTAAAAAAAAAAAAAAAGTTGGAGTTTTGAAGAGGTAAAAAAAAAAAAAAAGTTGGAGTTTTGAAGAGGTAAAAAAAAAAAATAAAATTGAGTTTTGAAGAGGTAAAAAAAGGAACAAAAAATCAATGTTGGAGTTTTGAAGAGGTAAAAAAAAAATAAAAAAATTTGGAGTTTTGAAGAGGTAAAAAAAAATAAAATAAAATTTGGAGTTTTGAAGAGGTAAAAAAAGGAACAAAAAATCAATGTTGGAGTTTTGAAGAGGTAAAAAAAAAAAAAAGTTGGAGTTTTGAAGAGGTAAAAAAAAAAAAAAAGTTGGAGTTTTGAAAAGGTAAAAAAAAAAAAAGTTGGAGTTTTGAAGAGGTAAAAAAAAAATAAAAAAAAATTGTGGAGTTTTGAAGAGGTAAAAAAAAAAAAAGTTGGAGTTTTGAAGAGGTAAAAAAAAAAAAAAAAATTGAGTTTTGAAGAGGTAAAAAAAAAAAAAAAAAAATATTTGGAGTTTTGAAGAGGTAAAAAAAGGAACAAAAAATCAATGTTGGAGTTTTGAAGAGGTAAAAAAAAAATTAAAAAAAATTGAGTTTTGAAGAGGTAAAAAAAGGAACAAAAAATCAATGTTGGAGTTTTGAAGAGGTAAAAAAAAAAAAAAGTTGGAGTTTTGAAGAGGTAAAAAAAGGAACAAAAAATCAATGTTGGAGTTTTGAAGAGGTATAAAAAAAAAAATGGAGTTTTGAAGAGGTAAAAAAAAAAAAAAAATTGTAGAGTTTTGAAGAGGTAAAAAAAATAAAAAGTTGGAGTTTTGAAGAGGTAAAAAAAAAAAATAAAAAAAAATGTGGAGTTTTGAAGAGGTAAAAAAAGGAACAAAAAATCAATGTTGGAGTTTTGAAGAGGTAAAAAAAAAAAAAAAAAATTGTAGAGATTTGAAGAGGTAAAAAAAAAAAAATGTTGGAGTTTTGAAGAGGTAAAAAAAAAAAAAAAAAAAAAATTGAGTTTTGAAGAGGTAAAAAAAAAAAAAAAAAAAATTTGGAGTTTTGAAGAGGTAAAAAAAGGAACAAAAAATCAATGTTGGAGTTTTGAAGAGATAAAAAAAAAATTAAAAAAAATTCAGTTTTGAAGAGGTAAAAAAAGGAACAAAAAATCAATGTTGGAGTTTTGAAGAGGTAAAAAAAAAAATCAATGTTGGAGTTTTGAAGAGGTAAAAAAAAAAAAAAAAAAAGTTGGAGTTTTGAAGAGGTAAAAAAAGGAACAAAAAATCAATGTTGGAGTTTTGAAGAGGTAAAAAAAAAAAAAAAAAAAGTTGGAGTTTTGAAGAGGTAAAAAAAAAAAAGTTGGAGTTTTGAAGAGGTAAAAAAAAAAAAAAAAAAAAAATTGTAGAGTTTTGAAGAGGTAAAAAAAAAAAAAAACTTGGAGTTTTGAAGAGGTAAAAAAAAAAAAAAAAATTGGAGTTTTGAAGAGGTAAAAAAAAAAAAAAAATTTGGAGTTTTGAAGAGGTAAAAAAAGGAACAAAAAATCAATGTTGGAGTTTTGAAGAGGTAAAAAAAAAAAAAAAAAAATTGAGTTTTGAAGAGGTAAAAAAAAAAAAAGTTGGAGTTTTGAAGAGGTAAAAAAAGGAACAAAAAATCAATGTTGGAGTTTTGAAGAGGTAAAAAAAAAAAAAAAAAAGTTGGAGTTTTGAAGAGGTAAAATAAAAAAAAAGTTGGAGTTTTGAAGAGGTAAAAAAAAAAAAAAAAAAAAATTGTAGAGTTTTGAAGAGGTAAAAAAAAAAAAAAAAGTTGGAGTTTTGAAGAGGTTAAAAAAAAAAAAAAAAAAATTGGAGTTTTGAAGAGGTAAAAAAAAAAAAAGTTGGAGTTTTGAAGAGGTAAAAAAAAAAAAAAAGTTGGAGTTTTGAAGAGGTTAAAAAAAAAATAAAAAAATTTGGAGTTTTGAAGAGGTAAAAAAAGGAACAAAAAATCAATGTTGGAGTTTTGAAGAGGTAAAAAAAAAAAAAAAAAAGTTGGAGTTTTGAAGAGGTAAAATAAAAAAAAAGTTGGAGTTTTGAAGAGGTAAAAAAAAAAAAAAAAAAAAAATTGTAGAGTTTTGAAGAGGTAAAAAAAAAAAAAAAAGTTGGAGTTTTGAAGAGGTTAAAAAAAAAATAAAAAAATTTGGAGTTTTGAAGAGGTAAAAAAAAAAAAAGTTGGAGTTTTGAAGAGGTAAAAAAAAAAAAAAAGTTGGAGTTTTGAAGAGGTAAAAAAAAAAAAAAGTTGGAGTTTTGAAGAGGTAAAAAAAAAAAAAAAGTTGGAGTTTTGAAGAGGTAAAAAAAAAAAAAAAAATTGAGTTTTGAAGAGGTAAAAAAAGGAACAAAAAATCAATGTTGGAGTTTTGAAGAGGTAAAAAAAAAAAAAAAAAAAGTTGGAGTTTTGAAGAGGTAAAAAAAAAAAAAAGTTGGAGTTTTGAAGAGGTAAAAAAAAAAAAAAAAAAAAATTGTAGAGTTTTGAAGAGGTAAAAAAAAAAAAAAAAGTTGGAGTTTTGAAGAGG
Source organism: Callionymus lyra (assembly GCF_982586985.1). NCBI lineage: Eukaryota > Metazoa > Chordata > Actinopteri > Syngnathiformes > Callionymidae > Callionymus > Callionymus lyra. The sequence goes on from NW_028258626.1 coordinate 16,603, forward strand.
TAAAAAAAAAAAAAAAAAATTTGGAGTTTTGAAAAGGTAAAAAAAAAAAAAGTTGGAGTTTTGAAGAGGTAAAAAAAAAAAAAAAAGTTGGAGTTTTGAAGAGGTAAAAAAAAAAAAAAGTTGGAGTTTTGAAGAGGTAAAAAAAAAATAAAAAAAAATTGTGGAGTTTTGAAGAGGTAAAAAAAAAAAAAAGTTGGAGTTTTGAAGAGGTAAAAAAAAAAAAAAAAATTGAGTTTTGAAGAGGTAAAAAAAAAAAAAAAAAAATATTTGGAGTTTTGAAGAGGTAAAAAAAGGAACAAAAAATCAATGTTGGAGTTTTGAAGAGGTAAAAAAAAAATTTAAAAAAAATTGAGTTTTGAAGAGGTAAAAAAAGGAACAAAAAATCAATGTTGGAGTTTTGAAGAGGTAAAAAAAAAAAAAAAGTTGGAGTTTTGAAGAGGTAAAAAAAGGAACAAAAAATCAATGTTGGAGTTTTGAAGAGGTAAAAAAAAAAAAAAAAAATTGTAGAGATTTGAAGAGGTAAAAAAAAAAAAATGTTGGAGTTTTGAAGAGGTAAAAAAAAAAAAAAAAAAAATTGAGTTTTGAAGAGGTAAAAAAAAAAAAAAAAAAAAATTTGGAGTTTTGAAGAGGTAAAAAAAGGAACAAAAAATCAATGTTGGAGTTTTGAAGAGATAAAAAAAAAATTAAAAAAAATTCAGTTTTGAAGAGGTAAAAAAAGGAACAAAAAATCAATGTTGGAGTTTTGAAGAGGTAAAAAAAAAAATCAATGTTGGAGTTTTGAAGAGGTAAAAAAAAAAAAAAAAAAAGTTGGAGTTTTGAAGAGGTAAAAAAAGGAACAAAAAATCAATGTTGGAGTTTTGAAGAGGTAAAAAAAAAAAAAAAAAAAGTTGGAGTTTTGAAGAGGTAAAAAAAAAAAAAGTTGGAGTTTTGAAGAGGTAAAAAAAAAAAAAAAAAAAATTGAGTTTTGAAGAGGTAAAAAAAAAAAAAGTTGGAGTTTTGAAGAGGTAAAAAAAAAAAAAAAATTGGAGTTTTGAAGAGGTAAAAAAAAAATAAAAAAAATTGAGTTTTGAAGAGGTAAAAAAAAAAAAAGTTGGAGTTTTGAAGAGGTAAAAAAAAAAAAAAAAATTGGAGTTTTGAAGAGGTAAAAAAAGGAACAAAAAATCAATGTTGGAGTTTTGAAGAGGTAAAAAAAAAAAAAAAAAAAATTGAGTTTTGAAGAGGTAAAAAAAAAAAAAGTTGGAGTTTTGAAGAGGTAAAAAAAGGAACAAAAAATCAATGTTGGAGTTTTGAAGAGGTAAAAAAAAAAAAAAAAAAGTTGGAGTTTTGAAGAGGTAAAATAAAAAAAAAGTTGGAGTTTTGAAGAGGTAAAAAAAAAAATAAAAAAAAATTGTAGAGTTTTGAAGAGGTAAAAAAAAAAAAAAAAGTTGGAGTTTTGAAGAGGTTAAAAAAAAATAAAAAAATTTGGAGTTTTGAAGAGGTAAAAAAAAAAAAAGTTGGAGTTTTGAAGAGGTAAAAAAAAAAAAAAAGTTGGAGTTTTGAAGAGGTAAAAAAAAAAAAAGTTGGAGTTTTGAAGAGGTAAAAAAAAAAAAAAAAAAATTGAGTTTTGAAGAGGTAAAAAAAAAAAAAGTTGGAGTTTTGAAGAGGTAAAAAAAAAAAAAAAAATTGGAGTTTTGAAGAGGTAAAAAAAAAAAAAAAAAAAATTGAGTTTTGAAGAGGTAAAAAAAAAAAAAGTTGGAGTTTTGAAGAGGTAAAAAAAAAAAAAAAAATTGGAGTTTTGAAGAGGTAAAAAAAAAAAAAAAATTTGGAGTTTTGAAGAGGTAAAAAAAGGAACAAAAAATCAATGTTGGAGTTTTGAAGAGGTAAAAAAAAAAAAAAAAAAAATTGAGTTTTGAAGAGGTAAAAAAAAAAAAAGTTGGAGTTTTGAAGAGGTAAAAAAAGGAACAAAAAATCAATGTTGGAGTTTTGAAGAGGTAAAAAAAAAAAAAAAAAAGTTGGAGTTTTGAAGAGGTAAAATAAAAAAAAAGTTGGAGTTTTGAAGAGGTAAAAAAAAAAAAAAAAAAAAAATTGTAGAGTTTTGAAGAGGTAAAAAAAAAAAAAAAAAGTTGGAGTTTTGAAGAGGTTAAAAAAAAAATAAAAAAATTTGGAGTTTTGAAGAGGTAAAAAAAAAAAAAGTTGGAGTTTTGAAGAGGTAAAAAAAAAAAAAAAGTTGGAGTTTTGAAGAGGTAAAAAAAAAAAAAAGTTGGAGTTTTGAAGAGGTAAAAAAAGGAACAAAAAATCAATGTTGGAGTTTTGAAGAGGTAAAAAAAAAAAAAAAAAAAATTGAGTTTTGAAGAGGTAAAAAAAAAAAAAGTTGGAGTTTTGAAGAGGTAAAAAAAGGAACAAAAAATCAATGTTGGAGTTTTGAAGAGGTAAAAAAAAAAAAAAAAAAGTTGGAGTTTTGAAGAGGTAAAATAAAAAAAAAGTTGGAGTTTTGAAGAGGTAAAAAAAAAAAAAAAAAAAAAATTGTAGAGTTTTGAAGAGGTAAAAAAAAAAAAAAAAGTTGGAGTTTTGAAGAGGTTAAAAAAAAAATAAAAAAATTTGGAGTTTTGAAGAGGTAAAAAAAAAAAAAGTTGGAGTTTTGAAGAGGTAAAAAAAAAAAAAAAGTTGGAGTTTTGAAGAGGTAAAAAAAAAAAAAGTTGGAGTTTTGAAGAGGTAAAAAAAAAAAAAAAGTTGGAGTTTTGAAGAGGTAAAAAAAAAAAAAAAATTGAGTTTTGAAGAGGTAAAAAAAGGAACAAAAAATCAATGTTGGAGTTTTGAAGAGGTAAAAAAAAAAAAAAAAAAGTTGGAGTTTTGAAGAGGTAAAAAAAAAAAAAAGTTGGAGTTTTGAAGAGGTAAAAAAAAAAAAAAAAAAAATTGTAGAGTTTTGAAGAGGTAAAAAAAAAAAAAAAAGTTGGAGTTTTGAAGAGGTAAAAAAAAAAAAAAAAAATTTGGAGTTTTGAAGAGGTAAAAAAAAATAAAATAAAATTTGGAGTTTTGAAGAGGTAAAAAAAGGAACAAAAAATCAATGTTGGAGTTTTGAAGAGGTAAAAAAAAAAAAAAAAAAAATTGAGTTTTGAAGAGGTAAAAAAAAAAAAAGTTGGAGTTTTGAAGAGGTAAAAAAAGGAACAAAAAATCAATGTTGGAGTTTTGAAGAGGTAAAAAAAAAAAAAAAAAAAGTTGGAGTTTTGAAGAGGTAAAATAAAAAAAAGTTGGAGTTTTGAAGAGGTAAAAAAAAAAAAAAAAAAAAATTGTAGAGTTTTGAAGAGGTAAAAAAAAAAAAAAAGTTGGAGTTTTGAAGAGGTTAAAAAAAAAAAAAAAAAAATTGGAGTTTTGAAGAGGTAAAAAAAAAAAAAAGTTGGAGTTTTGAAGAGGTAAAAAAAAAAAAAAAGTTGGAGTTTTGAAGAGGTAAAAAAAAAAAAAAGTTGGAGTTTTGAAGAGGTAAAAAAAAAAAAAAAAAAATTGTGGAGTTTTGAAGAGGTAAAAAAAAAAAAAAGTTGGAGTTTTGAAGAGGTAAAAAAAAAAAAAAAGTTGGAGTTTTGAAGAGGTAAAAAAAAAAAAAAATTGAGTTTTGAAGAGGTAAAAAAAGGAACAAAAAATCAATGTTGGAGTTTTGAAGAGGTAAAAAAAAAAAAAAAAAAAGTTGGAGTTTTGAAGAGGTAAAAAAAAAAAAAAAGTTGGAGTTTTGAAGAGGTAAAAAAAAAAAAAAAGTTGGAGTTTTGAAGAGGTAAAAAAAAAAAAAAAAATTGAGTTTTGAAGAGGTAAAAAAAGGAACAAAAAATCAATGTTGGAGTTTTGAAGAGGTAAAAAAAAAATAAAAAATTTGGAGTTTTGAAGAGGTAAAAAAAAAAAAAATAAAATTTGGAGTTTTGAAGAGGTAAAAAAAGGAACAAAAAATCAATGTTGGAGTTTTGAAGAGGTAAAAAAAAAAAAAAAAAAAATTGAGTTTTGAAGAGGTAAAAAAAAAAAAAGTTGGAGTTTTGAAGAGGTAAAAAAAGGAACAAAAAATCAATCTTGGAGTTTTGAAGAGGTAAAAAAAAAAAAAAAAAAAGTTGGAGTTTTGAAGAGGTAAAAAAAAAAAAAAGTTGGAGTTTTGAAGAGGTAAAAAAAAAAAAAAGTTGGAGTTTTGAAGAGGTAAAAAAAAAAAAAGTTGGAGTTTTGAAGAGGTAAAAAAAAAAAAAAAAAAAATTGTGGAGTTTTGAAGAGGTAAAAAAAAAAAAAAAGTTGGAGTTTTGAAGAGGTAAAAAAAAAAAAAAAAATTGAGTTTTGAAGAGGTAAAAAAAAAAATATATATATATTTGGAGTTTTGAAGAGGTAAAAAAAGGAACAAAAAATCAATGTTGGAGTTTTGAAGAGGTAAAAAAAAAATTAAAAAAAAATTGAGTTTTGAAGAGGTAAAAAAAGGAACAAAAAATCAATGTTGGAGTTTTGAAGAGGTAAAAAAAAAAAAAAAGTTGGAGTTTTGAAGAGGTAAAAAAAGGAACAAAAAATCAATGTTGGAGTTTTGAAGAGGTAAAAAAAAAAAAAATGATGGAGTTTTGAAGAGGTAAAAAAAAAAAAAAAAAATTGTAGAGTTTTGAAGAGGTAAAAAAAAATAAAAAGTTGGAGTTTTGAAGAGGTAAAAAAAAAAAATAAAAAAAAATGTGGAGTTTTGAAGAGGTAAAAAAAGGAACAAAAAATCAATGTTGGAGTTTTGAAGAGGTAAAAAAAAAAAAAAATGTTGGAGTTTTGAAGAGGTAAAAAAAAAATAAATAAAACATTGTAGAGATTTGAAGAGGTAAAAAAAAAAAAAATGTTGGAGTTTTGAAGAGGTAAAAAAAAAAAAAAAAAAAAATTGAGTTTTGAAGAGGTAAAAAAAAAAAAAAAAAAATTTGGAGTTTTGAAGAGGTAAAAAAAGGAACAAAAAATCAATGTTGGAGTTTTGAAGAGATAAAAAAAAAATTAAAAAAAATTCAGTTTTGAAGGGGTAAAAAAAGGAACAAAAAATCAATGTTGGAGTTTTGAAGAGGTAAAAAAAAAAATCAATGTTGGAGTTTTGAAGAGGTAAAAAAAAAAAAAAAAAAAGTTGGAGTTTTGAAGAGGTAAAAAAAGGAACAAAAAATCAATGTTGGAGTTTTGAAGAGGTGAAAAAAAAAAAAAAAAAAGTTGGAGTTTTGAAGAGGTAAAAAAAAAAAAAGTTGGAGTTTTGAAGAGGTAAAAAAAAAAAAAAAAAAAAATTGTAGAGTTTTGAAGAGGTAAAAAAAAAAAAAAAAGTTGGAGTTTTGAAGAGGTAAAAAAAAAAAAAAAAAATTGGAGTTTTGAAGAGGTAAAAAAAAAAAAAAATTTGGAGTTTTGAAGAGGTAAAAAAAGGAACAAAAAATCAATGTTGGAGTTTTGAAGAGGTAAAAAAAAAAATAAAAAAAATTGAGTTTTGAAGAGGTAAAAAATAAAAAAAAATTGTGGAGTTTTGAAGAGGTAAAAAAAGGAACAAAAAATCAATGTTGGAGTTTTGAAGAGGTAAAAAAAAAAAAAAGTTGTAGTTTTGAAGAGGTAAAAAAAAAAAAAAAAAAAAATTGTGGAGTTTTGAAGAGGTAAAAAAAAAAAGAAAAGTTGGAGTTTTGAAGAGGTAAAAAAAAATAAAAATAAATGAGTTTTGAAGAGGTAAAAAAAAAAAAAAAAAAAAATTGTGGAGTTTTGAAGAGGTAAAAAAAGGAACAAAAAATCAATGTTGGAGTTTTGAAGAGGTAAAAAAAAAAAAAAAGTTGGAGTTTTGAAGAGGTAAAAAAAGGAACAAAAAAAATTGTAGAGTTTTGAAGAGGTAAAAAAAGGAACAAAAAATCAATGTTGGAGTTTTGAAGAGGTAAAAAAAAAAAAAAAAAATTGGAGTTTTGAAGAGGTAAAAAAAAAAAAAAATTTGGAGTTTTGAAGAGGTAAAAAAAGGAACAAAAAATCAATGTTGGAGTTTTGAAGAGGTAAAAAAAAAAAAAAAAAAATTGAGTTTTGAAGAGGTAAAAAAAAAAAAGTTGGAGTTTTGAAGAGGTTAAAAAAAAATAAAAAAATTTGGAGTTTTGAAGAGGTAAAAAAAAAAAAAGTTGGAGTTTTGAAGAGGTAAAAAAAAAAAAAAAGTTGGAGTTTTGAAGAGGTAAAAAAAAAAAAAAGTTGGAGTTTTGAAGAGGTAAAAAAAAAAAAAAAGTTGGAGTTTTGAAGAGGTAAAAAAAAAAAAAAATTGAGTTTTGAAGAGGTAAAAAAAGGAACAAAAAATCAATGTTGGAGTTTTGAAGAGGTAAAAAAAAAAAAAAAAAAGTTGGAGTTTTGAAGAGGTAAAAAAAAAAAAAAGTTGGAGTTTTGAAGAGGTAAAAAAAAAAAAAAAAAAAAATTGTAGAGTTTTGAAGAGGTAAAAAAAAAAAAAAAAGTTGGAGTTTTGAAGAGGTAAAAAAAAAAAAAAAAAATTTGGAGTTTTGAAGAGGTAAAAAAAAATAAAATAAAATTTGGAGTTTTGAAGAGGTAAAAAAAGGAACAAAAAATCAATGTTGGAGTTTTGAAGAGGTAAAAAAAATAAAAAAAAAATTGAGTTTTGAAGAGGTAAAAAAAAAAAAAGTTGGAGTTTTGAAGAGGTAAAAAAAGGAACAAAAAATCAATGTTGGAGTTTTGAAGAGGTAAAAAAAAAAAAAAAAAAAGTTGGAGTTTTGAAGAGGTAAAATAAAAAAAAAGTTGGAGTTTTGAAGAGGTAAAAAAAAAAAAAAAAAAAAATTGTAGAGTTTTGAAGAGGTAAAAAAAAAAAAAAAAAAATTGGAGTTTTGAAGAGGTAAAAAAAAAAAAAAGTTGGAGTTTTGAAGAGGTAAAAAAAAAAAAAAAGTTGGAGTTTTGAAGAGGTAAAAAAAAAAAAAAGTTGGAGTTTTGAAGAGGTAAAAAAAAAAAATAAAAAATTGTGGAGTTTTGAAGAGGTAAAAAAAAAAAAAAGTTGGAGTTTTGAAGAGGTAAAAAAAAAAAAAATTGAGTTTTGAAGAGGTAAAAAAAGGAACAAAAAATCAATGTTGGAGTTTTGAAGAGGTAAAAAAAAAAAAAAAAAAAGTTGGAGTTTTGAAGAGGTAAAAAAAAAAAAAAAGTTGGAGTTTTGAAGAGGTAAAAAAAAAAAAAAGTTGGAGTTTTGAAGAGGTAAAAAAAAAAAAAAAATTGAGTTTTGAAGAGGTAAAAAAAGGAACAAAAAATCAATGTTGGAGTTTTGAAGAGGTAAAAAAAAATAAAAAAATTTGGAGTTTTGAAGAGGTAAAAAAAAATAAAATAAAATTTGGAGTTTTGAAGAGGTAAAAAAAGGAACAAAAAATCAATGTTGGAGTTTTGAAGAGGTAAAAAAAAAAAAAAAAAAAATTGAGTTTTGAAGAGGTAAAAAAAAAAAAAGTTGGAGTTTTGAAGAGGTAAAAAAAGGAACAAAAAATCAATCTTGGAGTTTTGAAGAGGTAAAAAAAAAAAAAAAAAAATTGAGTTTTGAAGAGGTAAAAAAAAAAAAAGTTGGAGTTTTGAAGAGGTAAAAAAAGGAACAAAAAATCAATGTTGGAGTTTTGAAGAGGTAAAAAAAAAAAAAAAAAAAGTTGGAGTTTTGAAGAGGTAAAATAAAAAAAAAGTTGGAGTTTTGAAGAGGTAAAAAAAAAAAAAAAAAAAAAATTGTAGAGTTTTGAAGAGGTAAAAAAAAAAAAAAAAGTTGGAGTTTTGAAGAGGTTAAAAAAAAAAATAAAAAAATTTGGAGTTTTGAAGAGGTAAAAAAAAAAAAAGTTGGAGTTTTGAAGAGGTAAAAAAAAAAAAAAAAGTTGGAGTTTTGAAGAGGTAAAAAAAAAAAAAAGTTGGAGTTTTGAAGAGGTAAAAAAAAAAAAAAAGTTGAGTTTTGAAGAGGTAAAAAAAAAAAAAAAATTGAGTTTTGAAGAGGTAAAAAAGGAACAAAAAATCAATGTTGGAGTTTTGAAGAGGTAAAAAAAAAAAAAAAAAAAGTTGGAGTTTTGAAGAGGTAAAAAAAAAAAAAAGTTGGAGTTTTGAAGAGGTAAAAAAAAAAAAAAAAAAAAATTGTAGAGTTTTGAAGAGGTAAAAAAAAAAAAAAAAGTTGGAGTTTTGAAGAGGTAAAAAAAAAAAAAAAAAATTTGGAGTTTTGAAGAGGTAAAAAAAAAAAAAAGTTGGAGTTTTGAAGAGGTAAAAAAAAAAAAAAAGTTGGAGTTTTGAAGAGGTAAAAAAAAAAAAAGTTGGAGTTTTGAAGAGGTAAAAAAAAAATAAAAAAAAATTGTGGAGTTTTGAAGAGGTAAAAAAAAAAAAAGTTGGAGTTTTGAAGAGGTAAAAAAAAAAAAAAAAATTGAGTTTTGAAGAGGTAAAAAAAAAAAAAAAAAAAATATTTGGAGTTTTGAAGAGGTAAAAAAAGGAACAAAAAATCAATGTTGGAGTTTTGAAGAGGTAAAAAAAAAATTTAAAAAAAATTGAGTTTTGAAGAGGTAAAAAAAGGAACAAAAAATCAATGTTGGAGTTTTGAAGAGGTAAAAAAAAAAAAAAGTTGGAGTTTTGAAGAGGTAAAAAAAGGAACAAAAAATCAATGTTGGAGTTTTGAAGAGGTAAAAAAAAAAAAAATGTTGGAGTTTTGAAGAGGTAAAAAAAAAAAAAAAAAAATTGTAGAGATTTGAAGAGGTAAAAAAAAAAAAATGTTGGAGTTTTGAAGAGGTAAAAAAAAAAAAAAAAAAATTGAGTTTTGAAGAGGTAAAAAAAAAAAAAAAAAAAAATTTGGAGTTTTGAAGAGGTAAAAAAAGGAACAAAAAATCAATGTTGGAGTTTTGAAGAGATAAAAAAAAAATAAAAAAAAATTCAGTTTTGAAGAGGTAAAAAAAGGAACAAAAAATCAATGTTGGAGTTTTGAAGAGGTAAAAAAAAAAATCAATGTTGGAGTTTTGAAGAGGTAAAAAAAAAAAAAAAAAAAGTTGGAGTTTTGAAGAGGTAAAAAAAGGAACAAAAAATCAATGTTGGAGTTTTGAAGAGGTAAAAAAAAAAAAAAAAAAAGTTGGAGTTTTGAAGAGGTAAAAAAAAAAAAAAGTTGGAGTTTTGAAGAGGTAAAAAAAAAAAAAAAAAAAATTGAGTTTTGAAGAGGTAAAAAAAAAAAAAGTTGGAGTTTTGAAGAGGTAAAAAAAGGAACAAAAAATCAATGTTGGAGTTTTGAAGAGGTAAAAAAAAAAAAAAAAAAATTGAGTTTTGAAGAGGTAAAAAAAAAAAAAGTTGGAGTTTTGAAGAGGTAAAAAAAGGAACAAAAAATCAATGTTGGAGTTTTGAAGAGGTAAAAAAAAAAAAAAAAAAGTTGGAGTTTTGAAGAGGTAAAATAAAAAAAAAGTTGGAGTTTTGAAGAGGTAAAAAAAAAAAAAAAAAAAAAATTGTAGAGTTTTGAAGAGGTAAAAAAAAAAAAAAAAGTTGGAGTTTTGAAGAGGTTAAAAAAAAAATAAAAAAATTTGGAGTTTTGAAGAGGTAAAAAAAAAAAAAGTTGGAGTTTTGAAGAGGTAAAAAAAAAAAAAAAGTTGGAGTTTTGAAGAGGTAAAAAAAAAAAAAAAGTTGGAGTTTTGAAGAGGTAAAAAAAGGAACAAAAAATCAATGTTGGAGTTTTGAAGAGGTAAAAAAAAAAAAAAAAAAAATTGAGTTTTGAAGAGGTAAAAAAAAAAAAAGTTGGAGTTTTGAAGAGGTAAAAAAAGGAACAAAAAATCAATGTTGGAGTTTTGAAGAGGTAAAAAGAAAAAAAAAAAAGTTGGAGTTTTGAAGAGGTAAAATAAAAAAAAAGTTGGAGTTTTGAAGAGGTAAAAAAAAAAAAAAAAAAAAAATTGTAGAGTTTTGAAGAGGTAAAAAAAAAAAAAAAAGTTGGAGTTTTGAAGAGGTTAAAAAAAAAATAAAAAAATTTGGAGTTTTGAAGAGGTAAAAAAAAAAAAAGTTGGAGTTTTGAAGAGGTAAAAAAAAAAAAAAAGTTGGAGTTTTGAAGAGGTAAAAAAAAAAAAAAGTTGGAGTTTTGAAGAGGTAAAAAAAAAAAAAAGTTGGAGTTTTGAAGAGGTAAAAAAAAAAAAAAAGTTGGAGTTTTGAAGAGGTAAAAAAAAAAAAAAAAATTGAGTTTTGAAGAGGTAAAAAAAGGAACAAAAAATCAATGTTGGAGTTTTGAAGAGGTAAAAAAAAAAAAAAAAAAAGTTGGAGTTTTGAAGAGGTAAAAAAAAAAAAAAGTTGGAGTTTTGAAGAGGTAAAAAAAAAAAAAAAAAAAATTGTAGAGTTTTGAAGAGGTAAAAAAAAAAAAAAAGTTGGAGTTTTGAAGAGGTAAAAAAAAAAAAAAAAAATTTGGAGTTTTGAAGAGGTAAAAAAAAATAAAATAAAATTTGGAGTTTTGAAGAGGTAAAAAAAGGAACAAAAAATCAATGTTGGAGTTTTGAAGAGGTAAAAAAAAAAAAAAAAAAATTGAGTTTTGAAGAGGTAAAAAAAAAAAAAGTTGGAGTTTTGAAGAGGTAAAAAAAGGAACAAAAAATCAATGTTGGAGTTTTGAAGAGGTAAAAAAAAAAAAAAAAAAGTTGGAGTTTTGAAGAGGTAAAATAAAAAAAAAGTTGGAGTTTTGAAGAGGTAAAAAAAAAAAAAAAAAAAAATCGTAGAGTTTTGAAGAGGTAAAAAAAAAAAAAAAGTTGGAGTTTTGAAGAGGTTAAAAAAAAAAAAAAAAAATTGGAGTTTTGAAGAGGTAAAAAAAAAAAAAAGTTGGAGTTTTGAAGAGGTAAAAAAAAAAAAAAAGTTGGAGTTTTGAAGAGGTAAAAAAAAAAAAAAGTTGGAGTTTTGAAGAGGTAAAAAAAAAAAAAAAAAAATTGTGGAGTTTTGAAGAGGTAAAAAAAAAAAAAAAGTTGGAGTTTTGAAGAGGTAAAAAAAAAAAAAAAGTTGGAGTTTTGAAGAGGTAAAAAAAAAAAAAAAATTGAGTTTTGAAGAGGTAAAAAAAGGAACAAAAAATCAATGTTGGAGTTTTGAAGAGGTAAAAAAAAAAAAAAAAAAGTTGGAGTTTTGAAGAGGTAAAAAAAAAAAAAAGTTGGAGTTTTGAAGAGGTAAAAAAAAAAAAAAAAAAATTGTAGAGTTTTGAAGAGGTAAAAAAAAAAAAAAAGTTGGAGTTTTGAAGAGGTAAAAAAAAAAAAAAAAATTTGGAGTTTTGAAGAGGTAAAAAAAAATAAAATAAAATTTGGAGTTTTGAAGAGGTAAAAAAAGGAACAAAAAATCAATGTTGGAGTTTTGAAGAGGTAAAAAAAAAAAAAAAAAAATTGAGTTTTGAAGAGGTAAAAAAAAAAAAAGTTGGAGTTTTGAAGAGGTAAAAAAAGGAACAAAAAATCAATGTTGGAGTTTTGAAGAGGTAAAAAAAAAAAAAAAAAAGTTGGAGTTTTGAAGAGGTAAAATAAAAAAAAAGTTGGAGTTTTGAAGAGGTAAAAAAAAAAAAAAAAAAAAATCGTAGAGTTTTGAAGAGGTAAAAAAAAAAAAAAGTTGGAGTTTTGAAGAGGTTAAAAAAAAAAAAAAAAAAATTGGAGTTTTGAAGAGGTAAAAAAAAAAAAAAGTTGGAGTTTTGAAGAGGTAAAAAAAAAAAAAAAGTTGGAGTTTTGAAGAGGTAAAAAAAAAAAAAAGTTGGAGTTTTGAAGAGGTAAAAAAAAAAAAAAAAAAATTGTGGAGTTTTGAAGAGGTAAAAAAAAAAAAAAAGTTGGAGTTTTGAAGAGGTAAAAAAAAAAAAAAAGTTGGAGTTTTGAAGAGGTAAAAAAAAAAAAAAATTGAGTTTTGAAGAGGTAAAAAAAGGAACAAAAAATCAATGTTGGAGTTTTGAAGAGGTAAAAAAAAAAAAAAAGTTGGAGTTTTGAAGAGGTAAAAAAAAAAAAAAAATTGAGTTTTGAAGAGGTAAAAAAAGGAACAAAAAATCAATGTTGGAGTTTTGAAGAGGTAAAAAAAAAATAAAAAAATTTGGAGTTTTGAAGAGGTAAAAAAAAATAAAATAAAATTTGGAGTTTTGAAGAGGTAAAAAAAGGAACAAAAAATCAATGTTGGAGTTTTGAAGAGGTAAAAAAAGGAACAAAAAATCAATGTTGGAGTTTTGAAGAGGTAAAAAAAAAATAAAAAAATTTGGAGTTTTGAAGAGGTAAAAAAAAATAAAATAAAATTTGGAGTTTTGAAGAGGTAAAAAAAGGAACAAAAAATCAATGTTGGAGTTTTGAAGAGGTAAAAAAAAAAAAAAAAAAAATTGAGTTTTGAAGAGGTAAAAAAAAAAAAAGTTGGAGTTTTGAAGAGGTAAAAAAAGGAACAAAAAATCAATCTTGGAGTTTTGAAGAGGTAAAAAAAAAAAAAAAAAAAGTTGGAGTTTTGAAGAGGTAAAAAAAAAAAAAAGTTGGAGTTTTGAAGAGGTAAAAAAAAAAAAAAGTTGGAGTTTTGAAGAGGTAAAAAAAAAAAAAGTTGGAGTTTTGAAGAGGTAAAAAAAAAAAAAAAAAAAATTGTGGAGTTTTGAAGAGGTAAAAAAAAAAAAAAAGTTGGAGTTTTGAAGAGGTAAAAAAAAAAAAAAAATTGAGTTTTGAAGAGGTAAAAAAAAAAATATATATATATTTGGAGTTTTGAAGAGGTAAAAAAAGGAACAAAAAATCAATGTTGGAGTTTTGAAGAGGTAAAAAAAAAATTAAAAAAAAATTGAGTTTTGAAGAGGTAAAAAAAGGAACAAAAAATCAATGTTGGAGTTTTGAAGAGGTAAAAAAAAAAAAAAAGTTGGAGTTTTGAAGAGGTAAAAAAAGGAACAAAAAATCAATGTTGGAGTTTTGAAGAGGTAAAAAAAAAAAAAATGATGGAGTTTTGAAGAGGTAAAAAAAAAAAAAAAAAATTGTAGAGTTTTGAAGAGGTAAAAAAAAATAAAAAGTTGGAGTTTTGAAGAGGTAAAAAAAAAAAATAAAAAAAAATGTGGAGTTTTGAAGAGGTAAAAAAAGGAACAAAAAATCAATGTTGGAGTTTTGAAGAGGTAAAAAAAAAAAAAAATGTTGGAGTTTTGAAGAGGTAAAAAAAAAAAAAATAAAACATTGTAGAGATTTGAAGAGGTAAAAAAAAAAAAAATGTTGGAGTTTTGAAGAGGTAAAAAAAAAAAAAAAAAAAAATTGAGTTTTGAAGAGGTAAAAAAAAAAAAAAAAAAATTTGGAGTTTTGAAGAGGTAAAAAAAGGAACAAAAAATCAATGTTGGAGTTTTGAAGAGATAAAAAAAAAATTAAAAAAAATTCAGTTTTGAAGGGGTAAAAAAAGGAACAAAAAATCAATGTTGGAGTTTTGAAGAGGTAAAAAAAAAAATCAATGTTGGAGTTTTGAAGAGGTAAAAAAAAAAAAAAAAAAAGTTGGAGTTTTGAAGAGGTAAAAAAAGGAACAAAAAATCAATGTTGGAGTTTTGAAGAGGTGAAAAAAAAAAAAAAAAAGTTGGAGTTTTGAAGAGGTAAAAAAAAAAAAAGTTGGAGTTTTGAAGAGGTAAAAAAAAAAAAAAAAAAAAATTGTAGAGTTTTGAAGAGGTAAAAAAAAAAAAAAAAGTTGGAGTTTTGAAGAGGTAAAAAAAAAAAAAAAAAATTGGAGTTTTGAAGAGGTAAAAAAAAAAAAAAATTTGGAGTTTTGAAGAGGTAAAAAAAGGAACAAAAAATCAATGTTGGAGTTTTGAAGAGGTAAAAAAAAAAATAAAAAAAATTGAGTTTTGAAGAGGTAAAAAATAAAAAAAAATTGTGGAGTTTTGAAGAGGTAAAAAAAGGAACAAAAAATCAATGTTGGAGTTTTGAAGAGGTAAAAAAAAAAAAAAGTTGTAGTTTTGAAGAGGTAAAAAAAAAAAAAAAAAAAATTGTGGAGTTTTGAAGAGGTAAAAAAAAAAAGAAAAGTTGGAGTTTTGAAGAGGTAAAAAAAAATAAAAATAAATGAGTTTTGAAGAGGTAAAAAAAAAAAAAAAAAAAATTGTGGAGTTTTGAAGAGGTAAAAAAAGGAACAAAAAATCAATGTTGGAGTTTTGAAGAGGTAAAAAAAAAAAAAAAGTTGGAGTTTTGAAGAGGTAAAAAAAGGAACAAAAAAAATTGTAGAGTTTTGAAGAGGTAAAAAAAGGAACAAAAAATCAATGTTGGAGTTTTGAAGAGGTAAAAAAAAAAAAAAAAAATTGGAGTTTTGAAGAGGTAAAAAAAAAAAAAAATTTGGAGTTTTGAAGAGGTAAAAAAAGGAACAAGAAATCAATGTTGGAGTTTTGAAGAGGTAAAAAAAAAAAAAAAAAAATTGAGTTTTGAAGAGGTAAAAAAAAAAAAGTTGGAGTTTTGAAGAGGTTAAAAAAAAAAAAAAAAATTTGGAGTTTTGAAGAGGTAAAAAAAAAAAAAGTTGGAGTTTTGAAGAGGTAAAAAAAAAAAAAAAGTTGGAGTTTTGAAGAGGTAAAAAAAAAAAAAAGTTGGAGTTTTGAAGAGGTAAAAAAAAAAACAAAGTTGGAGTTTTGAAGAGGTAAAAAAAAAAAAAAAATTGAGTTTTGAAGAGGTAAAAAAAGGAACAAAAAATCAATGTTGGAGTTTTGAAGAGGTAAAAAAAAAAAAAAAAAAAGTTGGAGTTTTGAAGAGGTAAAAAAAAAAAAAAGTTGGAGTTTTGAAGAGGTAAAAAAAAAAAAAAAAAAAAATTGTAGAGTTTTGAAGAGGTAAAAAAAAAAAAAAAAGTTGGAGTTTTGAAGAGGTAAAAAAAAAAAAAAAAAATTTGGAGTTTTGAAGAGGTAAAAAAAAATAAAATAAAATTTGGAGTTTTGAAGAGGTAAAAAAAGGAACAAAAAATCAATGTTGGAGTTTTGAAGAGGTAAAAAAAAAAAAAAAAAAATTGAGTTTTGAAGAGGTAAAAAAAAAAAAAGTTGGAGTTTTGAAGAGGTAAAAAAAGGAACAAAAAATCAATGTTGGAGTTTTGAAGAGGTAAAAAAAAAAAAAAAAAAAGTTGGAGTTTTGAAGAGGTAAAATAAAAAAAAAGTTGGAGTTTTGAAGAGGTAAAAAAAAAAAAAAAAAAAATTGTAGAGTTTTGAAGAGGTAAAAAAAAAAAAAAAGTTGGAGTTTTGAAGAGGTTAAAAAAAAAAAAAAAAAATTGGAGTTTTGAAGAGGTAAAAAAAAAAAAAAGTTGGAGTTTTGAAGAGGTAAAAAAAAAAAAAAAGTTGGAGTTTTGAAGAGGTAAAAAAAAAAAAAAGTTGGAGTTTTGAAGAGGTAAAAAAAAAAAAAAAAAAATTGTGGAGTTTTGAAGAGGTAAAAAAAAAAAAAAAGTTGGAGTTTTGAAGAGGTAAAAAAAAAAAAAAGTTGGAGTTTTGAAGAGGTAAAAAAAAAAAAAAATTGAGTTTTGAAGAGGTAAAAAAAGGAACAAAAAATCAATGTTGGAGTTTTGAAGAGGTAAAAAAAAAAAAAAAAAAAGTTGGAGTTTTGAAGAGGTAAAAAAAAAAAAAAAGTTGGAGTTTTGAAGAGGTAAAAAAAAAAAAAAAGTTGGAGTTTTGAAGAGGTAAAAAAAAAAAAAAAAATTGAGTTTTGAAGAGGTAAAAAAAGGAACAAAAAATCAATGTTGGAGTTTTGAAGAGGTAAAAAAAAAATAAAAAAATTTGGAGTTTTGAAGAGGTAAAAAAAAATAAAATAAAATTTGGAGTTTTGAAGAGGTAAAAAAAGGAACAAAAAATCAATGTTGGAGTTTTGAAGAGGTAAAAAAAAAAAAAAAAAAAATTGAGTTTTGAAGAGGTAAAAAAAAAAAAAGTTGGAGTTTTGAAGAGGTAAAAAAAGGAACAAAAAATCAATCTTGGAGTTTTGAAGAGGTAAAAAAAAAAAAAAAAAAAGTTGGAGTTTTGAAGAGGTAAAAAAAAAAAAAAGTTGGAGTTTTGAAGAGGTAAAAAAAAAAAAAAGTTGGAGTTTTGAAGAGGTAAAAAAAAAAAAAGTTGGAGTTTTGAAGAGGTAAAAAAAAAAAAAATATTGAGTTTTGAAGAGGTAAAAAAAAAAATATATATATATTTGGAGTTTTGAAGAGGTAAAAAAAGGAACAAAAAATCAATGTTGGAGTTTTGAAGAGGTAAAAAAAAAATTAAAAAAAATTGAGTTTTGAAGAGGTAAAAAAAGGAACAAAAAATCAATGTTGGAGTTTTGAAGAGGTAAAAAAAAAAAAAAAGTTGGAGTTTTGAAGAGGTAAAAAAAGGAACAAAAAATCAATGTTGGAGTTTTGAAGAGGTAAAAAAAAAAAAAATGATGGAGTTTTGAAGAGGTAAAAAAAAAAAAAAAAAATTGTAGAGTTTTGAAGAGGTAAAAAAAAATAAAAAGTTGGAGTTTTGAAGAGGTAAAAAAAAAAAATAAAAAAAAATGTGGAGTTTTGAAGAGGTAAAAAAAGGAACAAAAAATCAATGTTGGAGTTTTGAAGAGGTAAAAAAAAAAAAAAATGTTGGAGTTTTGAAGAGGTAAAAAAAAAAAAAATAAAACATTGTAGAGATTTGAAGAGGTAAAAAAAAAAAAATGTTGGAGTTTTGAAGAGGTAAAAAAAAAAAAAAAAAAAAATTGAGTTTTGAAGAGGTAAAAAAAAAAAAAAAAAAAATTTGGAGTTTTGAAGAGGTAAAAAAAGGAACAAAAAATCAATGTTGGAGTTTTGAAGAGATAAAAAAAAATTAAAAAAAATTCAGTTTTGAAGGGGTAAAAAAAGGAACAAAAAATCAACGTTGGAGTTTTGAAGAGGTAAAAAAAAAAATCAATGTTGGAGTTTTGAAGAGGTAAAAAAAAAAAAAAAAAAAGTTGGAGTTTTGAAGAGGTAAAAAAAGGAACAAAAAATCAATGTTGGAGTTTTGAAGAGGTGAAAAAAAAAAAAAAAAAGTTGGAGTTTTGAAGAGGTAAAAAAAAAAAAAGTTGGAGTTTTGAAGAGGTAAAAAAAAAAAAAAAAAAAAATTGTAGAGTTTTGAAGAGGTAAAAAAAAAAAAAAAAGTTGGAGTTTTGAAGAGGTAAAAAAAAAAAAAAAAATTGGAGTTTTGAAGAGGTAAAAAAAAAAAAAATTTGGAGTTTTGAAGAGGTAAAAAAAGGAACAAAAAATCAATGTTGGAGTTTTGAAGAGGTAAAAAAAAAAATAAAAAAAAGAGTTTTGAAGAGGTAAAAAATAAAAAAAAATTGTGGAGTTTTGAAGAGGTAAAAAAAGGAACAAAAAATCAATGTTGGAGTTTTGAAGAGGTAAAAAAAAAAAAAAGTTGTAGTTTTGAAGAGGTAAAAAAAAAAAAAAAAAAAAAATTGTGGAGTTTTGAAGAGGTAAAAAAAAAAAGAAAAGTTGGAGTTTTGAAGAGGTAAAAAAAAATAAAAATAAATGAGTTTTGAAGAGGTAAAAAAAAAAAAAAAAAAAATTGTGGAGTTTTGAAGAGGTAAAAAAAGGAACAAAAAATCAATGTTGGAGTTTTGAAGAGGTAAAAAAAAAAAAAAAGTTGGAGTTTTGAAGAGGTAAAAAAAGGAACAAAAAAAATTGTAGAGTTTTGAAGAGGTAAAAAAAGGAACAAAAAATCAATGTTGGAGTTTTGAAGAGGTAAAAAAAAAAAAAAAAAATTGGAGTTTTGAAGAGGTAAAAAAAAAAAAAAATTTGGAGTTTTGAAGAGGTAAAAAAAGGAACAAAAAATCAATGTTGGAGTTTTGAAGAGGTAAAAAAAAAAAAAAAAAAAATTGAGTTTTGAAGAGGTAAAAAAAAAAAAGTTGGAGTTTTGAAGAGGTAAAAAAAGGAACAAAAAATCAATGTTGGAGTTTTGAAGAGGTAAAAAAAAAAAAAAAAAAGTTGGAGTTTTGAAGAGGTAAAATAAAAAAAATAAAAAAATTGTAGAGTTTTGAAGAGGTAAAAAAAAAAAAAAAAGTTGGAGTTTTGAAGAGGTTAAAAAAAAAAAAAAAAAATTTGGAGTTTTGAAGAGGTAAAAAAAAAAAAAGTTGGAGTTTTGAAGAGGTAAAAAAAAAAAAAAGTTGGAGTTTTGAAGAGGTAAAAAAAAAAAAAAGTTGGAGTTTTGAAGAGGTAAAAAAAAAAAAAAAGTTGGAGTTTTGAAGAGGTAAAAAAAAAAAAAAAATTGAGTTTTGAAGAGGTAAAAAAAGGAACAAAAAATCAATGTTGGAGTTTTGAAGAGGTAAAAAAAAAAAAAAAAAAGTTGGAGTTTTGAAGAGGTAAAAAAAAAAAAAAGTTGGAGTTTTGAAGAGGTAAAAAAAAAAAAAAAAAAAAATTGTAGAGTTTTGAAGAGGTAAAAAAAAAAAAAAAAAGTTGGAGTTTTGAAGAGGTAAAAAAAAAAAAAAAATTTGGAGTTTTGAAGAGGTAAAAAAAAATAAAATAAAATTTGGAGTTTTGAAGAGGTAAAAAAAGGAACAAAAAATCAATGTTGGAGTTTTGAAGAGGTAAAAAAAAAAAAAAAAAAAATTGAGTTTTGAAGAGGTAAAAAAAAAAAAAGTTGGAGTTTTGAAGAGGTAAAAAAAGGAACAAAAAATCAATGTTGGAGTTTTGAAGAGGTAAAAAAAAAAAAAAAAAAAAGTTGGAGTTTTGAAGAGGTAAAATAAAAAAAAAGTTGGAGTTTTGAAGAGGTAAAAAAAAAAATAAAAAAAAATTGTAGAGTTTTGAAGAGGTAAAAAAAAAAAAAAAAAAAATTGGAGTTTTGAAGAGGTAAAAAAAAAAAAAAGTTGGAGTTTTGAAGAGGTAAAAACAAAAAAAAAAGTTGGAGTTTTGAAGAGGTAAAAAAAAAAAAAAGTTGGAGTTTTGAAGAGGTAAAAAAAAAAAAAAAAAATTGTGGAGTTTTGAAGAGGTAAAAAAAAAAAAAAAGTTGGAGTTTTGAAGAGGTAAAAATAAAAAAAAAGTTGGAGTTTTGAAGAGGTAAAAAAAAAAAAAAAATTGAGTTTTGAAGAGGTAAAAAAAGGAACAAAAAATCAATGTTGGAGTTTTGAAGAGGTAAAAAAAAAAAAAAATTGAGTTTTGAAGAGGTAAAAAAAGAAACAAAAAATCAATGTTGGAGTTTTGAAGAGGTAAAAAAAAAAAAAAGTTGGAGTTTTGAAGAGGTAAAAAAAAAAAAAAAGTTGGAGTTTTGAAGAGGTAAAAAAAAAAAAAAAGTTGGAGTTTTGAAGAGGTAAAAAAAAAAAAAAAAATTGAGTTTTGAAGAGGTAAAAAAAGGAACAAAAAATCAATGTTGGAGTTTTGAAGAGGTAAAAAAAAAATAAAAAAATTTGGAGTTTTGAAGAGGTAAAAAAAAATAAAATAAAATTTGGAGTTTTGAAGAGGTAAAAAAAGGAACAAAAAATCAATGTTGGAGTTTTGAAGAGGTAAAAAAAAAAAAAAGTTGGAGTTTTGAAGAGGTAAAAAAAAAAAAAAAGTTGGAGTTTTGAAAAGGTAAAAAAAAAAAAAGTTGGAGTTTTGAAGAGGTAAAAAAAAAATAAAAAAAAATTGTGGAGTTTTGAAGAGGTAAAAAAAAAAAAAAGTTGGAGTTTTGAAGAGGTAAAAAAAAAAAAAAATTGAGTTTTGAAGAGGTAAAAAAAGGAACAAAAAATCAATGTTGGAGTTTTGAAGAGGTAAAAAAAAAAAAAAAAAAAGTTGGAGTTTTGAAGAGGTAAAAAAAAAAAAAAGTTGGAGTTTTGAAGAGGTAAAAAAAAAAAAAAGTTGGAGTTTTGAAGAGGTAAAAAAAAAAAAAAGTTGGAGTTTTGAAGAGGTAAAAAAAAAAAAAAAATTGAGTTTTGAAGAGGTAAAAAAAGGAACAAAAAATCAATGTTGGAGTTTTGAAGAGGTAAAAAAAAAAAAAAAAAAGTTGGAGTTTTGAAGAGGTAAAAAAAAAAAAAAGTTGGAGTTTTGAAGAGGTAAAAAAAAAAAAAAAAAAATTGTAGAGTTTTGAAGAGGTAAAAAAAAAAAAAAAAGTTGGAGTTTTGAAGAGGTAAAAAAAAAAAAAAAATTTGGAGTTTTGAAGAGGTAAAAAAAAATAAAATAAAATTTGGAGTTTTGAAGAGGTAAAAAAAGGAACAAAAAATCAATGTTGGAGTTTTGAAGAGGTAAAAAAAAAAAAAAAAAAAATTGAGTTTTGAAGAGGTAAAAAAAAAAAAAGTTGGAGTTTTGAAGAGGTAAAAAAAGGAACAAAAAATCAATGTTGGAGTTTTGAAGAGGTAAAAAAAAAAAAAAAAAAAGTTGGAGTTTTGAAGAGGTAAAATAAAAAAAAAGTTGGAGTTTTGAAGAGGTAAAAAAAAAAAAAAAAAAAAATTGTAGAGTTTTGAAGAGGTAAAAAAAAAAAAAAAAAAATTGGAGTTTTGAAGAGGTAAAAAAAAAAAAAAGTTGGAGTTTTGAAGAGGTAAAAACAAAAAAAAAAGTTGGAGTTTTGAAGAGGTAAAAAAAAAAAAAAGTTGGAGTTTTGAAGAGGTAAAAAAAAAAAAAAAAATTGTGGAGTTTTGAAGAGGTAAAAAAAAAAAAAAAGTTGGAGTTTTGAAGAGGTAAAAATAAAAAAAAAGTTGG
Source organism: Callionymus lyra (assembly GCF_982586985.1). Taxonomy (NCBI): domain Eukaryota; kingdom Metazoa; phylum Chordata; class Actinopteri; order Syngnathiformes; family Callionymidae; genus Callionymus; species Callionymus lyra. The sequence continues at coordinate 37,051 of NW_028258626.1, forward strand.
AGTTTTGAAGAGGTAAAAAAAAAAAAAAAATTGAGTTTTGAAGAGGTAAAAAAAGGAACAAAAAATCAATGTTGGAGTTTTGAAGAGGTAAAAAAAAAAAAAAATTGAGTTTTGAAGAGGTAAAAAAAGAAACAAAAAATCAATGTTGGAGTTTTGAAGAGGTAAAAAAAAAAAAAGTTGGAGTTTTGAAGAGGTAAAAAAAAAAAAAAAGTTGGAGTTTTGAAGAGGTAAAAAAAAAAAAAAAGTTGGAGTTTTGAAGAGGTAAAAAAAAAAAAAAAAATTGAGTTTTGAAGAGGTAAAAAAAGGAACAAAAAATCAATGTTGGAGTTTTGAAGAGGTAAAAAAAAAATAAAAAAATTTGGAGTTTTGAAGAGGTAAAAAAAAATAAAATAAAATTTGGAGTTTTGAAGAGGTAAAAAAAGGAACAAAAAATCAATGTTGGAGTTTTGAAGAGGTAAAAAAAAAAAAAAGTTGGAGTTTTGAAGAGGTAAAAAAAAAAAAAAGTTGGAGTTTTGAAAAGGTAAAAAAAAAAAAGTTGGAGTTTTGAAGAGGTAAAAAAAAAATAAAAAAAAATTGTGGAGTTTTGAAGAGGTAAAAAAAAAAAAAAGTTGGAGTTTTGAAGAGGTAAAAAAAAAAAAAAAAATTGAGTTTTGAAGAGGTAAAAAAAAAAAATATATATATTTGGAGTTTTGAAGAGGTAAAAAAAGGAACAAAAAATCAATGTTGGAGTTTTGAAGAGGTAAAAAAAAATTAAAAAAATTGAGTTTTGAAGAGGTAAAAAAAGGAACAAAAAATCAATGTTGGAGTTTTGAAGAGGTAAAAAAAAAAAAAAAGTTGGAGTTTTGAAGAGGTAAAAAAAGGAACAAAAAATCAATGTTGGAGTTTTGAAGAGGTAAAAAAAAAAAAAATGGAGTTTTGAAGAGGTAAAAAAAAAAAAAAAATTGTAGAGTTTTGAAGAGGTAAAAAAAATAAAAAGTTGGAGTTTTGAAGAGGTAAAAAAAAAAAATAAAAAAAAATGTGGAGTTTTGAAGAGGTAAAAAAAGGAACAAAAAATCAATGTTGGAGTTTTGAAGAGGTAAAAAAAAAAAAAAAAAAAATTGTAGAGATTTGAAGAGGTAAAAAAAAAAAAAAAAAAAAATTGAGTTTTGAAGAGGTAAAAAAAAAAAAAAAAAAAAATTTGGAGTTTTGAAGAGGTAAAAAAAGGAACAAAAAATCAATGTTGGAGTTTTGAAGAGATAAAAAAAAAATAAAAAAAAATTCAGTTTTGAAGAGGTAAAAAAAGGAACAAAAAATCAATGTTGGAGTTTTGAAGAGGTAAAAAAAAAATCAATGTTGGAGTTTTGAAGAGGTAAAAAAAAAAAAAAAAAAAGTTGGAGTTTTGAAGAGGTAAAAAAAGGAACAAAAAATCAATGTTGGAGTTTTGAAGAGGTAAAAAAAAAAAAAAAAAAAGTTGGAGTTTTGAAGAGGTAAAAAAAAAAAAGTTGGAGTTTTGAAGAGTTAAAAAAAAAAAAAAAAAAAAAATTGTAGAGTTTTGAAGAGGTAAAAAAAAAAAAAAAAGTTGGAGTTTTGAAGAGGTAAAAAAAAAAAAAAAAATTGGAGTTTTGAAGAGGTAAAAAAAAAAAAAAAATTTGGAGTTTTGAAGAGGTAAAAAAAGGAACAAAAAATCAATGTTGGAGTTTTGAAGAGGTAAAAAAAAAAAAAAAAAAAATTAGTTTTGAAGAGGTAAAAAAAAAAAAAGTTGGAGTTTTGAAGAGGTAAAAAAAGGAACAAAAAATCAATGTTGGAGTTTTGAAGAGGTAAAAAAAAAAAAAAAAAAGTTGGAGTTTTGAAGAGGTAAAATAAAAAAAAAGTTGGAGTTTTGAAGAGGTAAAAAAAAAAAAAAAAAAAAAATTGTAGAGTTTTGAAGAGGTAAAAAAAAAAAAAAAAGTTGGAGTTTTGAAGAGGTTAAAAAAAAAAAAAAAAAATTTGGAGTTTTGAAGAGGTAAAAAAAAAAAAAGTTGGAGTTTTGAAGAGGTAAAAAAAAAAAAAAAGTTGGAGTTTTGAAGAGGTTAAAAAAAAAATAAAAAAATTTGGAGTTTTGAAGAGGTAAAAAAAGGAACAAAAAATCAATGTTGGAGTTTTGAAGAGGTAAAAAAAAAAAAAAAAAAGTTGGAGTTTTGAAGAGGTAAAATAAAAAAAAAGTTGGAGTTTTGAAGAGGTAAAAAAAAAAGAAAAAAAAAAAATTGTAGAGTTTTGAAGAGGTAAAAAAAAAAAAAAAAGTTGGAGTTTTGAAGAGGTTAAAAAAAAAATAAAAAAATTTGGAGTTTTGAAGAGGTAAAAAAAAAAAAAGTTGGAGTTTTGAAGAGGTAAAAAAAAAAAAAAAGTTGGAGTTTTGAAGAGGTAAAAAAAAAAAAAAAAATTGAGTTTTGAAGAGGTAAAAAAAGGAACAAAAAATCAATGTTGGAGTTTTGAAGAGGTAAAAAAAAAAAAAAAAAAAGTTGGAGTTTTGAAGAGGTAAAAAAAAAAAAAAGTTGGAGTTTTGAAGAGGTAAAAAAAAAAAAAAAAAAAAATTGTAGAGTTTTGAAGAGGTAAAAAAAAAAAAAAAGTTGGAGTTTTGAAGAGGTAAAAAAAAAATAAAAAAATTTGGAGTTTTGAAGAGGTAAAAAAAAATAAAATAAAATTTGGAGTTTTGAAGAGGTAAAAAAAGGAACAAAAAATCAATGTTGGAGTTTTGAAGAGGTAAAAAAAAAAAAAAAAAAATTGAGTTTTGAAGAGGTAAAAAAAAAAAAAGTTGGAGTTTTGAAGAGGTAAAAAAAGGAACAAAAAATCAATGTTGGAGTTTTGAAGAGGTAAAAAAAAAAAAAAAAAAAGTTGGAGTTTTGAAGAGGTAAAATAAAAAAAAAGTTGGAGTTTTGAAGAGGTAAAAAAAAAAAAAAAAAAAAATTGTAGAGTTTTGAAGAGGTAAAAAAAAAAAAAAAGTTGGAGTTTTGAAAAGGTTAAAAAAAAAAAAAAAAAAATTGGAGTTTTGAAGAGGTAAAAAAAAAAAAAAGTTGGAGTTTTGAAGAGGTAAAAAAAAAAAAAAAGTTGGAGTTTTGAAGAGGTAAAAAAAAAAAAAAGTTGGAGTTTTGAAGAGGTAAAAAAAAAAAAAAAAAATTGTGGAGTTTTGAAGAGGTAAAAAAAAAAAAAAAGTTGGAGTTTTGAAGAGGTAAAAAAAAAAAAAAGTTGGAGTTTTGAAGAGGTAAAAAAAAAAAAAATTGAGTTTTGAAGAGGTAAAAAAAAAATAAAAAAATTTGGAGTTTTGAAGAGGTAAAAAAAAATAAAATAAAATTTGGAGTTTTGAAGAGGTAAAAAAAGGAACAAAAATCAATGTTGGAGTTTTGAAGAGGTAAAAAAAAAAAAAAAAAAATTGAGTTTTGAAGAGGTAAAAAAAAAAAAAGTTGGAGTTTTGAAGAGGTAAAAAAAGGAACAAAAAATCAATGTTGGAGTTTTGAAGAGGTAAAAAAAAAAAAAAAAAAATTGGAGTTTTGAAGAGGTAAAAAAAAAAAAAAGTTGGAGTTTTGAAGAGGTAAAAACAAAAAAAAAAGTTGGAGTTTTGAAGAGGTAAAAAAAAAAAAAAGTTGGAGTTTTGAAGAGGTAAAAAAAAAAAAAAAAAATTGTGGAGTTTTGAAGAGGTAAAAAAAAAAAAAAAGTTGGAGTTTTGAAGAGGTAAAAATAAAAAAAAAGTTGGAGTTTTGAAGAGGTAAAAAAAAAAAAAAATTGAGTTTTGAAGAGGTAAAAAAAGGAACAAAAAATCAATGTTGGAGTTTTGAAGAGGTAAAAAAAAAAAAAAGTTGGAGTTTTGAAGAGGTAAAAAAAAAAAAAAAAATTGAGTTTTGAAGAGGTAAAAAAAAAAAAAAAAAAAAAATTTGGAGTTTTGAAGAGGTAAAAAAAGGAACAAAAAATCAATGTTGGAGTTTTGAAGAGGTAAAAAAAAAAAAAGAAAAAATTGAGTTTTGAAGAGGTAAAAAAAAAAAAAAAGGTGGAGTTTTGAAGAGGTAAAAAAAGGAACAAAAAATCAATGTTGGAGTTTTGAAGAGGTAAAAAAAAAAAAAATGGAGTTTTGAAGAGGTAAAAAAAAAAATTGTAGAGTTTTGAAGAGGTAAAAAAAAATAAAAAGTTGGAGTTTTGAAGAGGTAAAAAAAAAAAAAGTTGGAGTTTTGAAGAGGTAAAAAAAAAAAAAAAAAAAATTGTAGAGTTTTGAAGAGGTAAAAAAGAAAAAAAAAATTGAGTTTTGAAGAGGTAAAAAAAGGAACAAAAAATCAATGTTGGAGTTTTGAAGAGGTAAAAAAAGGAACAAAAAATTGAGTTTTGAAGAGGTAAAAAAAGGAACAAAAAATCAATGTTGGAGTTTTGAAGAGGTAAAAAAAGGAACAAAAAATCAATGTTGGAGTTTTGAAGAGGTAAAAAAAAAAAAAAAAAAGTTGGAGTTTTGAAGAGGTAAAAAAAAAAAAAAAAAAAAATTGTGGAGTTTTGAAGAGGTAAAAAAGAAAAAAAAAATTGAGTTTTGAAGAGGTAAAAAAAGGAACAAAAAATCAATGTTGGAGTTTTGAAGAGGTAAAAAAAGGAACAAAAAATCAATGTTGGAGTTTTGAAGAGGTAAAAAAAAAAAAAAGTTGGAGTTTTGAAGAGGTAAAAAAAAAAAAAAAGTTGGAGTTTTGAAGAGGTAAAAAAAAAAAAAAAGTTGGAGTTTTGAAGAGGTAAAAAAAAAAAAAAAAATTGAGTTTTGAAGAGGTAAAAAAAGGAACAAAAAATCAATGTTGGAGTTTTGAAGAGGTAAAAAAAAAAAAAAGTTGGAGTTTTGAAGAGGTAAAAAAAAAAAAAAAGTTGGAGTTTCGAAGAGGTAAAAAAAAAAAAAGTTGGAGTTTTGAAGAGGTAAAAAAAAAAAAAGAAAAAATTGAGTTTTGAAGAGGTAAAAAAAAAAAAAAAGGTGGAGTTTTGAAGAGGTAAAAAAAGGAACAAAAAATCAATGTTGGAGTTTTGAAGAGGTAAAAAAAAAAAAAAATGGAGTTTTGAAGAGGTAAAAAAAAAAATTGTAGAGTTTTGAAGAGGTAAAAAAAAATAAAAAGTTGGAGTTTTGAAGAGGTAAAAAAAAAAAAAGTTGGAGTTTTGAAGAGGTAAAAAAAAAAAAAAAAAAAATTGTAGAGTTTTGAAGAGGTAAAAAAGAAAAAAAAAATTGAGTTTTGAAGAGGTAAAAAAAGGAACAAAAAATCAATGTTGGAGTTTTGAAGAGGTAAAAAAAGGAACAAAAAATTGAGTTTTGAAGAGGTAAAAAAAGGAACAAAAAATCAATGTTGGAGTTTTGAAGAGGTAAAAAAAGGAACAAAAAATCAATGTTGGAGTTTTGAAGAGGTAAAAAAAAAAAAAAAAAAGTTGGAGTTTTGAAGAGGTAAAAAAAAAAAAAAAAAAAAATTGTGGAGTTTTGAAGAGGTAAAAAAGAAAAAAAAAATTGAGTTTTGAAGAGGTAAAAAAAGGAACAAAAAATCAATGTTGGAGTTTTGAAGAGGTAAAAAAAGGAACAAAAAATCAATGTTGGAGTTTTGAAGAGGTAAAAAAAAAAAAAAGTTGGAGTTTTGAAGAGGTAAAAAAAAAAAAAAAGTTGGAGTTTTGAAGAGGTAAAAAAAAAAAAAAAGTTGGAGTTTTGAAGAGGTAAAAAAAAAAAAAAAAATTGAGTTTTGAAGAGGTAAAAAAAGGAACAAAAAATCAATGTTGGAGTTTTGAAGAGGTAAAAAAAAAAAAAAGTTGGAGTTTTGAAGAGGTAAAAAAAAAAAAAAAGTTGGAGTTTCGAAGAGGTAAAAAAAAAAAAAGTTGGAGTTTTGAAGAGGTAAAAAAAAAATAAAAAAAAATTGTGGAGTTTTGAAGAGGTAAAAAAAAAAAAAAAAAATATTTGGAGTTTTGAAGAGGTAAAAAAAGGAACAAAAAATCAATGTTGGAGTTTTGAAGAGGTAAAAAAAAATTTTTAAAAAAATTGAGTTTTGAAGAGGTAAAAAAAGGAACAAAAAATCAATGTTGGAGTTTTGAAGAGGTAAAAAAAAAAAAAATGGAGTTTTGAAGAGGTAAAAAAAAAAAAAAAAATTGTAGAGTTTTGAAGAGGTAAAAAAAAATAAAAAGTTGGAGTTTTGAAGAGGTAAAAAAAAAAAATAAAAAAAAATGTGGAGTTTTGAAGAGGTAAAAAAAGGAACAAAAAATCAATGTTGGAGTTTTGAAGAGGTAAAAAAAAAAAAAAAAAAAATTGTAGAGATTTGAAGAGGTAAAAAAAAAAAAATGTTGGAGTTTTGAAGAGGTAAAAAAAAAAAAAAAAAAAAATTGAGTTTTGAAGAGGTAAAAAAAAAAAAAAAAAAAAATTTGGAGTTTTGAAGAGGTAAAAAAAGGAACAAAAAATCAATGTTGGAGTTTTGAAGAGATAAAAAAAAATTAAAAAAAAATTCAGCTTTGAAGAGGTAAAAAAAGGAACAAAAAATCAATGTTGGAGTTTTGAAGAGGTAAAAAAAAAAATCAATGTTGGAGTTTTGAAGAGGTAAAAAAAAAAAAAAAAAAGTTGGAGTTTTGAAGAGGTAAAAAAAGGAACAAAAAATCAATGTTGGAGTTTTGAAGAGGTAAAAAAAAAAAAAAAAAAAGTTGGAGTTTTGAAGAGGTAAAAAAAAAAAAAGTTGGAGTTTTGAAGAGGTAAAAAAAAAAAAAAAAAAAAAATTGTAGAGTTTTGAAGAGGTAAAAAAAAAAAAAAAAGTTGGAGTTTTGAAGAGGTAAAAAAAAAAAAAAAAATGGAGTTTTGAAGAGGTAAAAAAAAAAAAAAAATTTGGAGTTTTGAAGAGGTAAAAAAAGGAACAAAAAATCAATGTTGGAGTTTTGAAGAGGTAAAAAAAAAAAAAAAAAAGTTGGAGTTTTGAAGAGGTAAAATAAAAAAAAAGTTGGAGTTTTGAAGAGGTAAAAAAAAAAAAAAAAAAAAATTGAGTTTTGAAGAGGTAAAAAAAAAAAAAAAAATCAATGTTGGAGTTTTGAAGAGATAAAAAAAAAATAAAAAAAAATTCAGTTTTGAAGAGGTAAAAAAAGGAACAAAAAATCAATGTTGGAGTTTTGAAGAGGTAAAAAAAAAAATCAATGTTGGAGTTTTGAAGAGGTAAAAAAAAAAAAAAAAAAAGTTGGAGTTTTGAAGAGGTAAAAAAAGGAACAAAAAATCAATGTTGGAGTTTTGAAGAGGTAAAAAAAAAAAAAAAAAAAGTTGGAGTTTTGAAGAGGTAAAAAAAAAAAAAGTTGGAGTTTTGAAGAGGTAAAAAAAAAAAAAAAAAAAAAATTGTAGAGTTTTGAAGAGGTAAAAAAAAAAAAAAAAGTTGGAGTTTTGAAGAGGTAAAAAAAAAAAAAAAAATTGGAGTTTTGAAGAGGTAAAAAAAAAAAAAAAATTTGGAGTTTTGAAGAGGTAAAAAAAGGAACAAAAAATCAATGTTGGAGTTTTGAAGAGGTAAAAAAAAAAAAAAAAAAAATTGAGTTTTGAAGAGGTAAAAAAAAAAAAAAAAAAAAATTGTAGAGTTTTGAAGAGGTAAAAAAAAAAAAAAAAGTTGGAGTTTTGAAGAGGTAAAAAAAAAAAAAAAAAATGGAGTTTTGAAGAGGTAAAAAAAAAAAAAAAATTTGGAGTTTTGAAGAGGTAAAAAAAGGAACAAAAAATCAATGTTGGAGTTTTGAAGAGGTAAAAAAAAAAAAAAAAAAATTGAGTTTTGAAGAGGTAAAAAAAAAAAAAGTTGGAGTTTTGAAGAGGTAAAAAAAGGAACAAAAAATCAATGTTGGAGTTTTGAAGAGGTAAAAAAAAAAAAAAAAAAGTTGGAGTTTTGAAGAGGTAAAATAAAAAAAAGTTGGAGTTTTGAAGAGGTAAAAAAAAAAAAAAAAAAAAAATTGTAGAGTTTTGAAGAGGTAAAAAAAAAAAAAAAGTTGGAGTTTTGAAGAGGTTAAAAAATAAATAAAAAAATTTGGAGTTTTGAAGAGGTAAAAAAAAAAAAGTTGGAGTTTTGAAGAGGTAAAAAAAAAAAAAGTTGGAGTTTTGAAGAGGTAAAAAAAAAAAAAAAAAAAAAATTGTAGAGTTTTGAAGAGGTAAAAAAAAAAAAAAAAGTTGGAGTTTTGAAGAGGTAAAAAAAAAAAAAAAATTGGAGTTTTGAAGAGGTAAAAAAAAAAAAAAAATTTGGAGTTTTGAAGAGGTAAAAAAAGGAACAAAAAATCAATGTTGGAGTTTTGAAGAGGTAAAAAAAAAAAAAAAAAAAATTGAGTTTTGAAGAGGTAAAAAAAAAAAAAGTTGGAGTTTTGAAGAGGTAAAAAAAGGAACAAAAAATCAATGTTGGAGTTTTGAAGAGGTAAAAAAAAAAAAAAAAAGTTGGAGTTTTGAAGAGGTAAAAAAAAAAAAAAAAAAAAATTGTAGAGATTTGAAGAGGTAAAAAAAAAAAAATGTTGGAGTTTTGAAGAGGTAAAAAAAAAAAAAAAAAAAAATTGAGTTTTGAAGAGGTAAAAAAAAAAAAAAAAATGAGTTTTGAAGAGGTAAAAAAAGGAACAAAAAATCAATGTTGGAGTTTTGAAGAGGTAAAAAAAAAAAAAAGTTGGAGTTTTGAAGAGGTAAAAAAAAAAAAAAAAAAAAAATTGTAGAGTTTTGAAGAGGTAAAAAAAAAAAAAAAGTTGGAGTTTTGAAGAGGTAAAAAAAGGAACAAAAAATCAATGTTGGAGTTTTGAAGAGATAAAAAAAAAAAAAAAAAAAATTCAGTTTTGAAGAGGTAAAAAAAAAAAAAAAAAAGTTGGAGTTTTGAAGAGGTAAAAAAAGGAACAAAAAATCAATGTTGGAGTTTTGAAAAGGTAAAAAAAAAAAAAAAAAAAGTTGGAGTTTTGAAGAGGTAAAAAAAAAAAAAGTTGGAGTTTTGAAGAGGTAAAAAAAAAAAAAAAAAAAAAATTGTAGAGTTTTGAAGAGGTAAAAAAAAAAAAAAAAGTTGGAGTTTTGAAGAGGTAAAAAAAAAAAAAAAAAATGGAGTTTTGAAGAGGTAAAAAAAAAAAAAAAAATTGGAGTTTTGAAGAGGTAAAAAAAGGAACAAAAAATCAATGTTGGAGTTTTGAAGAGGTAAAAAAAAAAAAAAAAAAAATTGAGTTTTGAAGAGGTAAAAAAAAAAAAAGTTGGAGTTTTGAAGAGGTAAAAAAAGGAACAAAAAATCAATGTTGGAGTTTTGAAGAGGTAAAATAAAAAAAAAGTTGGAGTTTTGAAGAGGTAAAAAAAAAAAAAAAAAAAAATTGTAGAGTTTTGAAGAGGTAAAAAAAAAAAAAAAAGTTGGAGTTTTGAAGAGGTTAAAAAATAAATAAAAAAATTTGGAGTTTTGAAGAGGTAAAAAAAAAAAAGTTGGAGTTTTGAAGAGGTAAAAAAAAAAAAAAAAAAAAAATTGTAGAGTTTTGAAGAGGTAAAAAAAAAAAAAGTTGGAGTTTTGAAGAGGTAAAAAAAAAAAAAAAAAAAAAATTGTAGAGTTTTGAAGAGGTAAAAAAAAAAAAAAAAGTTGGAGTTTTGAAGAGGTAAAAAAAAAAAAAAAAATTGGAGTTTTGAAGAGGTAAAAAAAAAAAAAAAATTTGGAGTTTTGAAGAGGTAAAAAAAGGAACAAAAAATCAATGTTGGAGTTTTGAAGAGGTAAAAAAAAAAAAAAAAAAAATTGAGTTTTGAAGAGGTAAAAAAAAAAAAAAAAAAAATTGAGTTTTGAAGAGGTAAAAAAAAAAAAAAAAAAAATTTGGAGTTTTGAAGAGGTAAAAAAAGGAACAAAAAATCAATGTTGGAGTTTTGAAGAGATAAAAAAAAAATAAAAAAAAAATCAGTTTTGAAGAGGTAAAAAAAGGAACAAAAAATCAATGTTGGAGTTTTGAAGAGGTAAAAAAAAAAAATCAATGTTGGAGTTTTGAAGAGGTAAAAAAAAAAAAAAAAAAGTTGGAGTTTTGAAGAGGTAAAAAAAGGAACAAAAAATCAATGTTGGAGTTTTGAAGAGGTAAAATAAAAAAAAAGTTGGAGTTTTGAAGAGGTAAAAAAAAAAAAAAAAAAAAAATTGTAGAGTTTTGAAGAGGTAAAAAAAAAAAAAAAAGTTGGAGTTTTGAAGAGGTAAAAAAAAAAAAAAGTTGGAGTTTTGAAGAGGTAAAAAAAAAAAAAAGTTGGAGTTTTGAAGAGGTAAAAAAAAAAAAAAAGTTGGAGTTTTGAAGAGGTAAAAAAAAAAAAAAAAATTGAGTTTTGAAGAGGTAAAAAAAGGAACAAAAAATCAATGTTGGAGTTTTGAAGAGGTAAAAAAAAAAAAAAAAAAGTTGGAGTTTTGAAGAGGTAAAAAAAAAAAAAAAAAAAAATTGTAGAGTTTTGAAGAGGTAAAAAAAAAAGAAAAAAGTTGGAGTTTTGAAGAGGTAAAAAAAAAAAAAAAAAAATTTGGAGTTTTGAAGAGGTAAAAAAAAATAAAATAAAATTTGGAGTTTTGAAGAGGTAAAAAAAGGAACAAAAAATCAATGTTGGAGTTTTGAAGAGGTAAAAAAAAAAAAAAAAAAAATTGAGTTTTGAAGAGGTAAAAAAAAAAAAAAGTTGGAGTTTTGAAGAGGTAAAAAAAGGAACAAAAAATCAATGTTGGAGTTTTGAAGAGGTAAAAAAAAAAAAAAAAAAGTTGGAGTTTTGAAGAGGTAAAATAAAAAAAAAGTTGGAGTTTTGAAGAGGTAAAAAAAAAAAAAAAAAAAAAATTGTAGAGTTTTGAAGAGGTAAAAAAAAAAAAAAAAGTTGGAGTTTTGAAGAGGTAAAAAAAAAAAAAAAAAAAATTGGAGTTTTGAAGAGGTAAAAAAAAAAAAAAGTTGGAGTTTTGAAGAGGTAAAAAAAAAAAAAAAAAATTGTGGAGTTTTGAAGAGGTGAAAAAAAAAAAAAAGTTGGAGTTTTGAAGAGGTAAAAATAAAAAAAAAGTTGGAGTTTTGAAGAGGTAAAAAAAAAAAAAAAAATGAGTTTTGAAGAGGTAAAAAAAGGAACAAAAAATCAATGTTGGAGTTTTGAAGAGGTAAAAAAAAAAAAAAGTTGGAGTTTTGAAGAGGTAAAAAAAAAAAAAAAGTTGGAGTTTTGAAGAGGTAAAAAAAAAAAAAAAAAATGAGTTTTGAAGAGGTAAAAAAAGGAACAAAAAATCAATGTTGGAGTTTTGAAGAGGTAAAAAAAAAATAAAAAAATTTGGAGTTTTGAAGAGGTAAAAAAAAATAAAATAAAATTTGGAGTTTTAAAGAGGTAAAAAAAGGAACAAAAAATCAATGTTGGAGTTTTGAAGAGGTAAAAAAAAAAAAAGTTGGAGTTTTGAAGAGGTAAAAAAAAAAAAAAAGTTGGAGTTTTGAAGAGGTAAAAAAAAAAAAAGTTGGAGTTTTGAAGAGGTAAAAAAAAAATAAAAAAAAATTGTGGAGTTTTGAAGAGGTAAAAAAAAAAAAAAGTTGGAGTTTTGAAGAGGTAAAAAAAAAAAAAAAAAAAATATTTGGAGTTTTGAAGAGGTAAAAAAAGGAACAAAAAATCAATGTTGGAGTTTTGAAGAGGTAAAAAAAAAATTAAAAAAAAATTGAGTTTTGAAGAGGTAAAAAAAGGAACAAAAAATCAATGTTGGAGTTTTGAAGAGGTAAAAAAAAAAAAAAGTTGGAGTTTTGAAGAGGTAAAAAAAGGAACAAAAAATCAATGTTGGAGTTTTGAAGAGGTAAAAAAAAAAAAAATGATGGAGTTTTGAAGAGGTAAAAAAAAAAAAAAAAATTGTAGAGTTTTGAAGAGGTAAAAAAAAATAAAAAGTTGGAGTTTTGAAGAGGTAAAAAAAAAAATAAAAAAAAATGTGGAGTTTTGAAGAGGTAAAAAAAGGAACAAAAAATCAATGTTGGAGTTTTGAAGAGGTAAAAAAAAAAAAAAAAAAAAATTGTAGAGATTTGAAGAGGTAAAAAAAAAAAAATGTTGGAGTTTTGAAGAGGTAAAAAAAAAAAAAAAAAAAAAATTGAGTTTTGAAGAGGTAAAAAAAAAAAAAAAAAAAAAATTTGGAGTTTTGAAGAGGTAAAAAAAGGAACAAAAAATCAATGTTGGAGTTTTGAAGAGATAAAAAAAAAATAAAAAAAAATTCAGTTTTGAAGAGGTAAAAAAAAAAAAGTTGGAGTTTTGAAGAGGTAAAAAAAAAAAAAAGTTGGAGTTTTGAAGAGGTAAAAAAAAAAAAAAGTTGGAGTTTTGAAGAGGTAAAAAAAAAAAAAAAGTTGGAGTTTTGAAGAGGTAAAAAAAAAAAAAAAAATTGAGTTTTGAAGAGGTAAAAAAAGGAACAAAAAATCAATGTTGGAGTTTTGAAGAGGTAAAAAAAAAAAAAAAAAAAGTTGGAGTTTTGAAGAGGTAAAAAAAAAAAAAAGTTGGAGTTTTGAAGAGGTAAAAAAAAAAAAAAAAAAAAATTGTAGAGTTTTGAAGAGGTAAAAAAAAAAAAAAAAGTTGGAGTTTTGAAGAGGTAAAAAAAAAAAAAAAAAAAAAATTGTAGAGTTTTGAAGAGGTAAAAAAAAAAAAAAAAGTTGGAGTTTTGAAGAGGTAAAAAAAAAAAAAAAAAATTTGGAGTTTTGAAGAGGTAAAAAAAAATAAAATAAAATTTGGAGTTTTGAAGAGGTAAAAAAAGGAACAAAAAATCAATGTTGGAGTTTTGAAGAGGTAAAAAAAAAAAAAAAAAAATTGAGTTTTGAAGAGGTAAAAAAAAAAAAGTTGGAGTTTTGAAGAGGTAAAAAAAGGAACAAAAAATCAATGTTGGAGTTTTGAAGAGGTAAAAAAAAAAAAAAAAAAGTTGGAGTTTTGAAGAGGTAAAATAAAAAAAATAAAAAAATTGTAGAGTTTTGAAGAGGAAAAAAAAAAAAAAAGTTGGAGTTTTGAAGAGGTAAAAAAAAAAAAAAAAAAAAATTGTAGAGTTTTGAAGAGGTAAAAAAAAAAAAAAAGTTGGAGTTTTGAAGAGGTAAAAAAAAAAAAAAAAAATTTGGAGTTTTGAAGAGGTAAAAAAAAAAAAAAAAAAAAATTTGGAGTTTTGAAGAGGTAAAAAAAGGAACAAAAAATCAATGTTGGAGTTTTGAAGAGGTAAAAAAAAAAATCAATGTTGGAGTTTTGAAGAGGTAAAAGAAAAAAAAAAAAAAGTTGGAGTTTTGAAGAGGTAAAAAAAGGAACAAAAAATCAATGTTGGAGTTTTGAAGAGGTAAAAAAAAAAAAAAAAAAAGTTGGAGTTTTGAAGAGGTAAAAAAAAAAAAGTTGGAGTTTTGAAGAGGTAAAAAAAAAAAAAAAAAAAAAATTGTAGAGTTTTGAAGAGGTAAAAAAAAAAAAAAAAGTTGGAGTTTTGAAGAGGTAAAAAAAAAAAAAAAAATTGGAGTTTTGAAGAGGTAAAAAAAAAAAAAAAATTTGGAGTTTTGAAGAGGTAAAAAAAGGAACAAAAAATCAATGTTGGAGTTTTGAAGAGGTAAAAAAAAAAAAAAAAAAAATTGAGTTTTGAAGAGGTAAAAAAAAAAAAAGTTGGAGTTTTGAAGAGGTAAAAAAAGGAACAAAAAATCAATGTTGGAGTTTTGAAGAGGTAAAAAAAAAAAAAAAAAGTTGGAGTTTTGAAGAGGTAAAATAAAAAAAAAGTTGGAGTTTTGAAGAGGTAAAAAAAAAAAAAAAAAAAATATTGTAGAGTTTTGAAGAGGTAAAAAAAAAAAAAAAGTTGGAGTTTTGAAGAGGTAAAAAAAAAAAAAAATTTGGAGTTTTGAAGAGGTAAAAAAAAAAAAAGTTGGAGTTTTGAAGAGGTAAAAAAAGGAACAAAAAATCAATGTTGGAGTTTTGAAGAGGTAAAAAAAAAAAAAAAAAAGTTGGAGTTTTGAAGAGGTAAAAAAAAAAAAAAGTTGGAGTTTTGAAGAGGTAAAAAAAAAAAAAAGTTGGAGTTTTGAAGAGGTAAAAAAAAAAAAGTTGGAGTTTTGAAGAGGTAAAAAAAAAAAAAAAAAAATTGTGGAGTTTTGAAGAGGTAAAAAAAAAAAAAAAGTTGGAGTTTTGAAGAGGTAAAAAAAAAAAAAAAATTGAGTTTTGAAGAGGTAAAAAAAAAAAAAAAAAATATTTGGAGTTTTGAAGAGGTAAAAAAAGGAACAAAAAATCAATGTTGGAGTTTTGAAGAGGTAAAAAAAAAATTTAAAAAAAATTGAGTTTTGAAGAGGTAAAAAAAGGAACAAAAAATCAATGTTGGAGTTTTGAAGAGGTAAAAAAAAAAAAAAAGTTGGAGTTTTGAAGAGGTAAAAAAAGGAACAAAAAATCAATGTTGGAGTTTTGAAGAGGTAAAAAAAAAAAAAATGGAGTTTTGAAGAGGTAAAAAAAAAATAAAAAATTGTAGAGTTTTGAAGAGGTAAAAAAAAATAAAAAGTTGGAGTTTTGAAGAGGTAAAAAAAAATAAAAAGTTGGAGTTTTGAAGAGGTAAAAAAAAAAAATAAAAAAAAATGTGGAGTTTTGAAGAGGTAAAAAAAGGAACAAAAAATCAATGTTGGAGTTTTGAAGAGGTAAAAAAAAAAAAATGTTGGAGTTTTGAAGAGGTAAAAAAAAAAAAAAAAAAAATTGAGTTTTGAAGAGGTAAAAAAAAAAAAAAAAAAAAAATTTGGAGTTTTGAAGAGGTAAAAAAAAAAAAAAAAGTTGGAGTTTTGAAGAGGTAAAAAAAAAAAAAAAAAATTGGAGTTTTGAAGAGGTAAAAAAAAAAAAAAAATTTGGAGTTTTGAAGAGGTAAAAAAAGGAACAAAAAATCAATGTTGGAGTTTTGAAGAGGTAAAAAAAAAAAAAAAAAAAATTGAGTTTTGAAGAGGTAAAAAAAAAAAAAGTTGGAGTTTTGAAGAGGTAAAAAAAGGAACAAAAAATCAATGTTGGAGTTTTGAAGAGGTAAAAAAAAAAAAAAAAAGTTGGAGTTTTGAAGAGGTAAAATAAAAAAAAAGTTGGAGTTTTGAAGAGGTAAAAAAAAAAAAAAAAAAAAATTGTAGAGTTTTGAAGAGGTAAAAAAAAAAAAAAAAGTTGGAGTTTTGAAGAGGTAAAAAAAAAAAAAAAAAAAAATTGTAGAGTTTTGAAGAGGTAAAAAAAAAAAAAAAAAGTTGGAGTTTTGAAGAGGTAAAAAAAAAAAAAAGTTGGAGTTTTGAAGAGGTAAAAAAAAAAAAAAAGTTGGAGTTTTGAAGAGGTAAAAAAAAAAAAGTTGGAGTTTTGAAGAGGTAAAAAAAAAAAAAAAAAAAATTGTGGAGTTTTGAAGAGGTAAAAAAAAAAAAAAAAAAAATTGTGGAGTTTTGAAGAGGTAAAAAAAAAAAAAAAGTTGGAGTTTTGAAGAGGTAAAAAAAAAAAAAAGTTGGAGTTTTGAAGAGGTAAAAAAAAAAAAAATTGAGTTTTGAAGAGGTAAAAAAAGGAACAAAAAATCAATGTTGGAGTTTTGAAGAGGTAAAAAAAAAAAAAAAAAAAGTTGGAGTTTTGAAGAGGTAAAAAAAAAAAAAAGTTGGAGTTTTGAAGAGGTAAAAAAAAAAAAAAGTTGGAGTTTTGAAGAGGTAAAAAAAAAAAAAAGTTGGAGTTTTGAAGAGGTAAAAAAAAAAAAAAAAATTGAGTTTTGAAGAGGTAAAAAAAGGAACAAAAAATCAATGTTGGAGTTTTGAAGAGGTAAAAAAAAAAAAAAAAAAATTGAGTTTTGAAGAGGTAAAAAAAAAAAGTTGGAGTTTTGAAGAGGTAAAAAAAGGAACAAAAAATCAATGTTGGAGTTTTGAAGAGGTAAAAAAAAAAAAAAAAAAAGTTGGAGTTTTGAAGAGGTAAAAAAAAAAAAAAGTTGGAGTTTTGAAGAGGTAAAAAAAAAAAAAAAGTTGGAGTTTTGAAGAGGTAAAAAAAAAAAAAGTTGGAGTTTTGAAGAGGTAAAAAAAAAAAAAAAAAAATTGTGGAGTTTTGAAGAGGTAAAAAAAAAAAAAAGTTGGAGTTTTGAAGAGGTAAAAAAAAAAAAAAAAATTGAGTTTTGAAGAGGTAAAAAAAAAAAAAAAAAATATTTGGAGTTTTGAAGAGGTAAAAAAAGGAACAAAAAATCAATGTTGGAGTTTTGAAGAGGTAAAAAAAAAATTAAAAAAAAATTGAGTTTTGAAGAGGTAAAAAAAGGAACAAAAAATCAATGTTGGAGTTTTGAAGAGGTAAAAAAAAAAAAAAAGTTGGAGTTTTGAAGAGGTAAAAAAAGGAACAAAAAATCAATGTTGGAGTTTTGAAGAGGTAAAAAAAAAAAAAATGGAGTTTTGAAGAGGTAAAAAAAAAAAAAAAAATTGTAGAGTTTTGAAGAGGTAAAAAAAAATAAAAAAGTTGGAGTTTTGAAGAGGTAAAAAAAAAAAAAAAAAAAAAATGTGGAGTTTTGAAGAGGTAAAAAAAGGAACAAAAAATCAATGTTGGAGTTTTGAAGAGGTAAAAAAAAAAAAAAAAAAAAATTGTAGAGATTTGAAGAGGTAAAAAAAAAAAATGTTGGAGTTTTGAAGAGGTAAAAAAAAAATTAAAAAAAAATTGAGTTTTGAAGAGGTAAAAAAAAAAAAAAAAAAAATTGGAGTTTTGAAGAGGTAAAAAAAGGAACAAAAAATCAATGTTGGAGTTTTGAAGAGATAAAAAAAAAATAAAAAAAAATTCAGTTTTGAAGAGGTAAAAAAAGGAACAAAAAATCAATGTTGGAGTTTTGAAGAGGTAAAAAAAAAAATCAATGTTGGAGTTTTGAAGAGGTAAAAAAAAAAAAAAAAAGTTGGAGTTTTGAAGAGGTAAAAAAAGGAACAAAAAATCAATGTTGGAGTTTTGAAGAGGTAAAAAAAAAAAAAAAAAAAGTTGGAGTTTTGAAGAGGTAAAAAAAAAAAAAGTTGGAGTTTTGAAGAGGTAAAAAAAAAAAAAAAAAAAAAATTGTAGAGTTTTGAAGAGGTAAAAAAAAAAAAAAAAGTTGGAGTTTTGAAGAGGTAAAAAAAAAAAAAAAATTGGAGTTTTGAAGAGGTAAAAAAAAAAAAAAAATTTGGAGTTTTGAAGAGGTAAAAAAAGGAACAAAAAATCAATGTTGGAGTTTTGAAGAGGTAAAAAAAAAATAAAAAAAAATTGAGTTTTGAAGAGGTAAAAAAAAAAAAAGTTGGAGTTTTGAAGAGGTAAAAAAAGGAACAAAAAATCAATGTTGGAGTTTTGAAGAGGTAAAAAAAAAAAAAAAAAAGTTGGAGTTTTGAAGAGGTAAAATAAAAAAAAAGTTGGAGTTTTGAAGAGGTAAAAAAAAAAAAAAAAAAAAAATTGTAGAGTTTTGAAGAGGTAAAAAAAAAAAAAAAAGTTGGAGTTTTGAAGAGGTAAAAAAAAAAAAAAAATTGGAGTTTTGAAGAGGTAAAAAAAAAAAAAAAATTTGGAGTTTTGAAGAGGTAAAAAAAGGAACAAAAAATCAATGTTGGAGTTTTGAAGAGGTAAAAAAAAAATTAAAAAAAATTGAGTTTTGAAGAGGTAAAAAAAAAAAAAGTTGGAGTTTTGAAGAGGTAAAAAAAGGAACAAAAAATCAATGTTGGAGTTTTGAAGAGGTAAAAAAAAAAAAAAAAAAGTTGGAGTTTTGAAGAGGTAAAATAAAAAAAAAGTTGGAGTTTTGAAGAGGTAAAAAAAAAAAAAAAAAAAAAATTGTAGAGTTTTGAAGAGGTAAAAAAAAAAAAAAAAGTTGGAGTTTTGAAGAGGTTAAAAAAAAAATAAAATAAAATTTGGAGTTTTGAAGAGGTAAAAAAAGGAACAAAAAATCAATGTTGGAGTCTTGAAGAGGTAAAAAAAAAAAAAAAAAAAATTGAGTTTTGAAGAGGTAAAAAAAAAAAAAGTTGGAGTTTTGAAGAGGTAAAAAAAGGAACAAAAAATCAATGTTGGAGTTTTGAAGAGGTAAAAAAAAAAAAAAAAAAAGTTGGAGTTTTGAAGAGGTAAAAAAAGGAACAAAAAATCAATGTTGGAGTTTTGAAGAGGTAAAAAAAAAAATCAATGTTGGAGTTTTGAAGAGGTAAAAAAAAAAAAAAAAAAAGTTGGAGTTTTGAAGAGGTAAAAAAAGGAACAAAAAATCAATGTTGGAGTTTTGAAGAGGTAAAAAAAAAAAAAAAAAAATTGTGGAGTTTTGAAGAGGTAAAAAAAAAAAAAAAGTTGGAGTTTTGAAGAGGTAAAAAAAAAAAAAAAATTGAGTTTTGAAGAGGTAAAAAAAAAAAAAAAAAATATTTGGAGTTTTGAAGAGGTAAAAAAAGGAACAAAAAATCAATGTTGGAGTTTTGAAGAGGTAAAAAAAAAAAAAAAAAAAATTGTGGAGTTTTGAAGAGGTAAAAAAAAAAAAAAAGTTGGAGTTTTGAAGAGGTAAAAAAAAAAAAAAAATTGAGTTTTGAAGAGGTAAAAAAAAAAAAAAAAAATATTTGGAGTTTTGAAGAGGTAAAAAAAAAATTTAAAAAAAATTGAGTTTTGAAGAGGTAAAAAAAGGAACAAAAAATCAATGTTGGAGTTTTGAAGAGGTAAAAAAAAAAAAAAAGTTGGAGTTTTGAAGAGGTAAAAAAAGGAACAAAAAATCAATGTTGGAGTTTTGAAGAGGTAAAAAAAAAAAAAATGGAGTTTTGAAGAGGTAAAAAAAAAAAAAAAATTGTAGAGTTTTGAAGAGGTAAAAAAAAATAAAAAGTTGGAGTTTTGAAGAGGTAAAAAAAATAAATAAAAAAAAATGTGGAGTTTTGAAGAGGTAAAAAAAGGAACAAAAAATCAATGTTGGAGTTTTGAAGAGGTAAAAAAAAAAAAAAAAAAAAATTGTAGAGATTTGAAGAGGTAAAAAAAAAAAAATGTTGGAGTTTTGAAGAGGTAAAAAAAAAAAAAAAAAAAAATTGAGTTTTGAAGAGGTAAAAAAAAAAAAAAAAAAAATTTGGAGTTTTGAAGAGGTAAAAAAAGGAACAAAAAATCAATGTTGGAGTTTTGAAGAGATAAAAAAAAAAAAAAAAAAAAATCAGTTTTGAAGAGGTAAAAAAAGGAACAAAAAATCAATGTTGGAGTTTTGAAGAGGTAAAAAAAAAAATCAATGTTGGAGTTTTGAAGAGGTAAAAAAAAAAAAAAAAAAGTTGGAGTTTTGAAGAGGTAAAAAAAGGAACAAAAAATCAATGTTGGAGTTTTGAAGAGGTAAAAAAAAAAAAAAAAAAAGTTGGAGTTTTGAAGAGGTAAAAAAAAAAAAAGTTGGAGTTTTGAAGAGGTAAAAAAAAAAAAAAAAAAAAAATTGTAGAGTTTTGAAGAGGTAAAAAAAAAAAAAAAAGTTGGAGTTTTGAAGAGGTAAAAAAAAAAAAAAAATTGGAGTTTTGAAGAGGTAAAAAAAAAAAAAAAATTTGGAGTTTGAAGAGGTAAAAAAAGGAACAAAAAATCAATGTTGGAGTTTTGAAGAGGTAAAAAAAAAATAAAAAAAAATTGAGTTTTGAAGAGGTAAAAAAAAAAAAAAAATTTGGAGTTTTGAAGAGGTAAAAAAAGGAACAAAAAAAAAAAGTTGGAGTTTTGAAGAGGTAAAATAAAAAAAAAGTTGGAGTTTTGAAGAGGTAAAAAAAAAAAAAAAAAAAAAATTGTAGAGTTTTGAAGAGGTAAAAAAAAAAAAAAAAGTTGGAGTTTTGAAGAGGTTAAAAAAAAAATAAAATAAAATTTGGAGTTTTGAAGAGGTAAAAAAAGGAACAAAAAATCAATGTTGGAGTTTTGAAGAGGTAAAAAAAAAAAAAAAAAAAATTGAGTTTTGAAGAGGTAAAAAAAAAAAAAGTTGGAGTTTTGAAGAGGTAAAAAAAGGAACAAAAAATCAATGTTGGAGTTTTGAAGAGGTAAAAAAAAAAAAAAAAAAAGTTGGAGTTTTGAAGAGGTAAAAAAAGGAACAAAAAATCAATGTTGGAGTTTTGAAGAGGTAAAAAAAAAAATCAATGTTGGAGTTTTGAAGAGGTAAAAAAAAAAAAAAAAAAAGTTGGAGTTTTGAAGAGGTAAAAAAAGGAACAAAAAATCAATGTTGGAGTTTTGAAGAGGTAAAAAAAAAAAAAAAAAAAATTGTGGAGTTTTGAAGAGGTAAAAAAAAAAAAAAAGTTGGAGTTTTGAAGAGGTAAAAAAAAAAAAAAAATTGAGTTTTGAAGAGGTAAAAAAAAAAAAAAAAATATTTGGAGTTTTGAAGAGGTAAAAAAAGGAACAAAAAATCAATGTTGGAGTTTTGAAGAGGTAAAAAAAAAAAAAAAAAAAATTGTGGAGTTTTGAAGAGGTAAAAAAAAAAAAAAAGTTGGAGTTTTGAAGAGGTAAAAAAAAAAAAAAAATTGAGTTTTGAAGAGGTAAAAAAAAAAAAAAAAAATATTTGGAGTTTTGAAGAGGTAAAAAAAAAATTTAAAAAAAATTGAGTTTTGAAGAGGTAAAAAAAGGAACAAAAAATCAATGTTGGAGTTTTGAAGAGGTAAAAAAAAAAAAAAAGTTGGAGTTTTGAAGAGGTAAAAAAAGGAACAAAAAATCAATGTTGGAGTTTTGAAGAGGTAAAAAAAAAAAAAATGATGGAGTTTTGAAGAGGTAAAAAAAAAAAAAAAATTGTAGAGTTTTGAAGAGGTAAAAAAAAATAAAAAGTTGGAGTTTTGAAGAGGTAAAAAAAATAAATAAAAAAAAATGTGGAGTTTTGAAGAGGTAAAAAAAGGAACAAAAAATCAATGTTGGAGTTTTGAAGAGGTAAAAAAAAAAAAAAAAAAAAATTGTAGAGATTTGAAGAGGTAAAAAAAAAAAAATGTTGGAGTTTTGAAGAGGTAAAAAAAAAAAAAAAAAAAAATTGAGTTTTGAAGAGGTAAAAAAAAAAAAAAAAAAATTTGGAGTTTTGAAGAGGTAAAAAAAGGAACAAAAAATCAATGTTGGAGTTTTGAAGAGATAAAAAAAAAAAAAAAAAAAATCAGTTTTGAAGAGGTAAAAAAAGGAACAAAAAATCAATGTTGGAGTTTTGAAGAGGTAAAAAAAAAAATCAATGTTGGAGTTTTGAAGAGGTAAAAAAAAAAAAAAAAAAGTTGGAGTTTTGAAGAGGTAAAAAAAGGAACAAAAAATCAATGTTGGAGTTTTGAAGAGGTAAAAAAAAAAAAAAAAAAGTTGGAGTTTTGAAGAGGTAAAAAAAAAAAAAATTGGAGTTTTGAAGAGGTAAAAAAAAAAAAAAAAAAAAAATTGTAGAGTTTTGAAGAGGTAAAAAAAAAAAAAAAGTTGGAGTTTTGAAGAGGTAAAAAAAAAAAAAAAATTGGAGTTTTGAAGAGGTAAAAAAAAAAAAAAATTTGGAGTTTTGAAGAGGTAAAAAAAGGAACAAAAAATCAATGTTGGAGTTTTGAAGAGGTAAAAAAAAAATAAAAAAAAATTGAGTTTTGAAGAGGTAAAAAAAAAAAAAGTTGGAGTTTTGAAGAGGTAAAAAAAGGAACAAAAAATCAATGTTGGAGTTTTGAAGAGGTAAAAAAAAAAAAAAAAAAGTTGGAGTTTTGAAGAGGTAAAATAAAAAAAAAGTTGGAGTTTTGAAGAGGTAAAAAAAAAAAAAAAAAAAAAATTGTAGAGTTTTGAAGAGGTAAAAAAAAAAAAAAAAGTTGGAGTTTTGAAGAGGTTAAAAAAAAAATAAAAAAATTTGGAGTTTTGAAGAGGTAAAAAAAAAAAAAGTTGGAGTTTTGAAGAGGTAAAAAAAAAAAAAAAGTTGGAGTTTTGAAGAGGTAAAAAAAAAAAAAAGTTGGAGTTTTGAAGAGGTAAAAAAAAAAAAAAAGTTGGAGTTTTGAAGAGGTAAAAAAAAAAAAAAAAATTGAGTTTTGAAGAGGTAAAAAAAGGAACAAAAAATCAATGTTGGAGTTTTGAAGAGGTAAAAAAAAAAAAAAAAAAAGTTGGAGTTTTGAAGAGGTAAAAAAAAATAAAATAAAATTTGGAGTTTTGAAGAGGTAAAAAAAGGAACAAAAAATCAATGTTGGAGTTTTGAAGAGGTAAAAAAAAAAAAAAAAAAAATTGAGTTTTGAAGAGGTAAAAAAAAAAAAAGTTGGAGTTTTGAAGAGGTAAAAAAAAAAAAAAAAAAAATTGTAGAGTTTTGAAGAGGTAAAAAAAAAAAAAAAAATTTGGAGTTTTGAAGAGGTAAAAAAAAATAAAATAAAATTTGGAGTTTTGAAGAGGTAAAAAAAGGAACAAAAAATCAATGTTGGAGTTTTGAAGAGGTAAAAAAAAAAAAAAAAAAAATTGAGTTTTGAAGAGGTAAAAAAAAAAAAAGTTGGAGTTTTGAAGAGGTAAAAAAAGGAACAAAAAATCAATGTTGGAGTTTTGAAGAGGTAAAAAAAAAAAAAAAAAAAGTTGGAGTTTTGAAGAGGTAAAAAAAGGAACAAAAAATCAATGTTGGAGTTTTGAAGAGGTAAAAAAAAAAATCAATGTTGGAGTTTTGAAGAGGTAAAAAAAAAAAAAAAAAAAGTTGGAGTTTTGAAGAGGTAAAAAAAAAAAAAGTTGGAGTTTTGAAGAGGTAAAAAAAAAAAAAAAAAAAAAATTGTAGAGTTTTGAAGAGGTAAAAAAAAAAAAAAAAGTTGGAGTTTTGAAGAGGTAAAAAAAAAAAAAAAATTGGAGTTTTGAAGAGGTAAAAAAAAAAAAAAATTTGGAGTTTTGAAGAGGTAAAAAAAGGAACAAAAAATCAATGTTGGAGTTTTGAAGAGGTAAAAAAAAAATTAAAAAAAATTGAGTTTTGAAGAGGTAAAAAAAAAAAAGTTGGAGTTTTGAAGAGGTAAAAAAAGGAACAAAAAATCAATGTTGGAGTTTTGAAGAGGTAAAAAAAAAAAAAAAAAGTTGGAGTTTTGAAGAGGTAAAATAAAAAAAAAGTTGGAGTTTTGAAGAGGTAAAAAAAAAAAAAAAAAAAAAATTGTAGAGTTTTGAAGAGGTAAAAAAAAAAAAAAAAGTTGGAGTTTTGAAGAGGTAAAAAAAAAAAAAAAATTGAGTTTTGAAGAGGTAAAAAAAGGAACAAAAAATCAATGTTGGAGTTTTGAAGAGGTAAAAAAAAAATAAAAAAATTTGGAGTTTTGAAGAGGTAAAAAAAAATAAAATAAAATTTGGAGTTTTGAAGAGGTAAAAAAAGGAACAAAAAATCAATGTTGGAGTTTTGAAGAGGTAAAAAAAAAAAAAAAAAAAATTGAGTTTTGAAGAGGTAAAAAAAAAAAAAGTTGGAGTTTTGAAGAGGTAAAAAAAGGAACAAAAAATCAATGTTGGAGTTTTGAAGAGGTAAAAAAAAAAAAAAAAAAAGTTG
The DNA here is from genome assembly GCF_982586985.1 of Callionymus lyra. Lineage (NCBI taxonomy): Eukaryota > Metazoa > Chordata > Actinopteri > Syngnathiformes > Callionymidae > Callionymus > Callionymus lyra. The sequence continues at coordinate 60,276 of NW_028258626.1, forward strand.
GAGTTTTGAAGAGGTAAAAAAAAAAAAAAGTTGGAGTTTTGAAGAGGTAAAAAAAAAAAAAAAGTTGGAGTTTTGAAGAGGTAAAAAAAAAAAAAAAAAAAATTGTGGAGTTTTGAAGAGGTAAAAAAAAAAAAAAAGTTGGAGTTTTGAAGAGGTAAAAAAACAAAAAATCAATGTTGGAGTTTTGAAGAGGTAAAAAAAAAAAAAAAGTTGGAGTTTTGAAGAGGTAAAAAAAGGAACAAAAAATCAATGTTGGAGTTTTGAAGAGGTAAAAAAAAAAAAAATGGAGTTTTGAAGAGGTAAAAAAAAAAAAAAAAATTGTAGAGTTTTGAAGAGGTAAAAAAAAATAAAAAGTTGGAGTTTTGAAGAGGTAAAAAAAAAAAATAAAAAAAAATGTGGAGTTTTGAAGAGGTAAAAAAAGGAACAAAAAATCAATGTTGGAGTTTTGAAGAGGTAAAAAAAAAAAAAAATGTTGGAGTTTTGAAGAGGTAAAAAAAAAAAAAAAAAAAATTGTAGAGATTTGAAGAGGTAAAAAAAAAAAAAATGTTGGAGTTTTGAAGAGGTAAAAAAAAAAAAAAAAAAAATTGAGTTTTGAAGAGGTAAAAAAAAAAAAAAAAAAAATTTGGAGTTTTGAAGAGGTAAAAAAAGGAACAAAAAATCAATGTTGGAGTTTTGAAGAGATAAAAAAAAAATTAAAAAAAATTCAGTTTTGAAGAGGTAAAAAAAGGAACAAAAAATCAATGTTGGAGTTTTGAAGAGGTAAAAAAAAAAATCAATGTTGGAGTTTTGAAGAGGTAAAAAAAAAAAAAAAAAAAGTTGGAGTTTTGAAGAGGTAAAAAAAGGAACAAAAAATCAATGTTGGAGTTTTGAAGAGGTAAAAAAAAAAAAAAAAAAAGTTGGAGTTTTGAAGAGGTAAAAAAAAAAAAAGTTGGAGTTTTGAAGAGGTAAAAAAAAAAAAAAAAAAAAAATTGTAGAGTTTTGAAGAGGTAAAAAAAAAAAAAAAAGTTGGAGTTTTGAAGAGGTAAAAAAAAAAAAAAAAAATTGGAGTTTTGAAGAGGTAAAAAAAAAAAAAAAATTTGGAGTTTTGAAGAGGTAAAAAAAAAAAAAAAAAAAAATTGTGGAGTTTTGAAGAGGTAAAAAAAAAAAGAAAAGTTGGAGTTTTGAAGAGGTAAAAAAAAATAAAAATAAATGAGTTTTGAAGAGGTAAAAAAAAAAAAAAAAAAAAATTGTGGAGTTTTGAAGAGGTAAAAAAAGGAACAAAAAATCAATGTTGGAGTTTTGAAGAGGTAAAAAAAAAAAAAAAGTTGGAGTTTTGAAGAGGTAAAAAAAGGAACAAAAAAAATTGTAGAGTTTTGAAGAGGTAAAAAAAGGAACAAAAAATCAATGTTGGAGTTTTGAAGAGGTAAAAAAAAAAAAAAAAAATTGGAGTTTTGAAGAGGTAAAAAAAAAAAAAAATTTGGAGTTTTGAAGAGGTAAAAAAAGGAACAAAAAATCAATGTTGGAGTTTTGAAGAGGTAAAAAAAAAAAAAAAAAAAATTGAGTTTTGAAGAGGTAAAAAAAAAAAAGTTGGAGTTTTGAAGAGGTAAAAAAAGGAACAAAAAATCAATGTTGGAGTTTTGAAGAGGTAAAAAAAAAAAAAAAAAAGTTGGAGTTTTGAAGAGGTAAAATAAAAAAAAAGTTGGAGTTTTGAAGAGGTAAAAAAAAAAAAAAAAAAAAAATTGTAGAGTTTTGAAGAGGTAAAAAAAAAAAAAAAAGTTGGAGTTTTGAAGAGGTTAAAAAAAAAATAAAAAAATTTGGAGTTTTGAAGAGGTAAAAAAAAAAAAAGTTGGAGTTTTGAAGAGGTAAAAAAAAAAAAAAGTTGGAGTTTTGAAGAGGTAAAAAAAAAAAAAAGTTGGAGTTTTGAAGAGGTAAAAAAAAAAAAAAAGTTGGAGTTTTGAAGAGGTAAAAAAAAAAAAAAAAATTGAGTTTTGAAGAGGTAAAAAAAGGAACAAAAAATCAATGTTGGAGTTTTGAAGAGGTAAAAAAAAAAAAAAAAAAAGTTGGAGTTTTGAAGAGGTAAAAAAAAAAAAAAGTTGGAGTTTTGAAGAGGTAAAAAAAATAAAAAATAAAATTGTAGAGTTTTGAAGAGGTAAAAAAAAAAAAAAAAGTTGGAGTTTTGAAGAGGTAAAAAAAAAAATAATAATTTGGAGTTTTGAAGAGGTAAAAAAAATAAAATAAAATTTGGAGTTTTGAAGAGGTAAAAAAAGGAACAAAAAATCAATGTTGGAGTTTTGAAGAGGTAAAAAAAAAAAAAAAAAAAAATTGAGTTTTGAAGAGGTAAAAAAAAAAAAGTTGGAGTTTTGAAGAGGTAAAAAAAGGAACAAAAAATCAATGTTGGAGTTTTGAAGAGGTAAAAAAAAAAAAAAAGTTGGAGTTTTGAAGAGGTAAAAAAAGGAACAAAAAATCAATGTTGGAGTTTTGAAGAGGTAAAAAAAAAAAAAATGGAGTTTTGAAGAGGTAAAAAAAAAAAAAAAAAATTGTAGAGTTTTGAAGAGGTAAAAAAAAATAAAAAGTTGGAGTTTTGAAGAGGTAAAAAAAAAAAATAAAAAAAAATGTGGAGTTTTGAAGAGGTAAAAAAAGGAACAAAAAATCAATGTTGGAGTTTTGAAGAGGTAAAAAAAAAAAAAAATGTTGGAGTTTTGAAGAGGTAAAAAAAAAAAAAAAAAAATTGTAGAGATTTGAAGAGGTAAAAAAAAAAAAAATGTTGGAGTTTTGAAGAGGTAAAAAAAAAAAAAAAAAAAATTGAGTTTTGAAGAGGTAAAAAAAAAAAAAAAAAAATTTGGAGTTTTGAAGAGGTAAAAAAAGGAACAAAAAATCAATGTTGGAGTTTTGAAGAGATAAAAAAAAAATTAAAAAAAATTCAGTTTTGAAGAGGTAAAAAAAGGAACAAAAAATCAATGTTGGAGTTTTGAAGAGGTAAAAAAAAAAATCAATGTTGGAGTTTTGAAGAGGTAAAAAAAAAAAAAAAAAAAGTTGGAGTTTTGAAGAGGTAAAAAAAGGAACAAAAAATCAATGTTGGAGTTTTGAAGAGGTAAAAAAAAAAAAAAAAAAAGTTGGAGTTTTGAAGAGGTAAAAAAAAAAAAAGTTGGAGTTTTGAAGAGGTAAAAAAAAAAAAAAAAAAAATTGTAGAGTTTTGAAGAGGTAAAAAAAAAAAAAAAAGTTGGAGTTTTGAAGAGGTAAAAAAAAAAAAAAAAATTGGAGTTTTGAAGAGGTAAAAAAAAAAAAAAAATTTGGAGTTTTGAAGAGGTAAAAAAAAAAAAAAAAAAAAATTGTGGAGTTTTGAAGAGGTAAAAAAAAAAAGAAAAGTTGGAGTTTTGAAGAGGTAAAAAAAAATAAAAATAAATGAGTTTTGAAGAGGTAAAAAAAAAAAAAAAAAAAAATTGTGGAGTTTTGAAGAGGTAAAAAAAAAAAAGTTGGAGTTTTGAAGAGGTAAAAAAAGGACCAAAAAATCAATGTTGGAGTTTTGAAGAGGTAAAAAAAAAAAAAAAAAAGTTGGAGTTTTGAAGAGGTAAAATAAAAAAAAAGTTGGAGTTTTGAAGAGGTAAAAAAAAAAAAAAAAAAAAATTGTAGAGTTTTGAAGAGGTAAAAAAAAAAAAAAAAGTTGGAGTTTTGAAGAGGTTAAAAAAAAAATAAAAAAATTTGGAGTTTTGAAGAGGTAAAAAAAAAAAAAGTTGGAGTTTTGAAGAGGTAAAAAAAAAAAAAAGTTGGAGTTTTGAAGAGGTAAAAAAAAAAAAAAGTTGGAGTTTTGAAGAGGTAAAAAAAAAAAAAAAGTTGGAGTTTTGAAGAGGTAAAAAAAAAAAAAAAAATTGAGTTTTGAAGAGGTAAAAAAAGGAACAAAAAATCAATGTTGGAGTTTTGAAGAGGTGAAAAAAAAAAAAAAAAAAGTTGGAGTTTTGAAGAGGTAAAAAAAAAAAAAAGTTGGAGTTTTGAAGAGGTAAAAAAAAAAAAAAAGTTGGAGTTTTGAAGAGGTAAAAAAAAAAAAAAATTGAGTTTTGAAGAGGTAAAAAAAGAAACAAAAAATCAATGTTGGAGTTTTGAAGAGGTAAAAAAAAAAAAAAGTTGGAGTTTTGAAGAGGTAAAAAAAAAAAAAAAGTTGGAGTTTTGAAGAGGTAAAAAAAAAAAAAAAGTTGGAGTTTTGAAGAGGTAAAAAAAAAAAAAAAAATTGAGTTTTGAAGAGGTAAAAAAAGGAACAAAAAATCAATGTTGGAGTTTTGAAGAGGTAAAAAAAAAATAAAAAAATTTGGAGTTTTGAAGAGGTAAAAAAAAATAAAATAAAATTTGGAGTTTTGAAGAGGTAAAAAAAGGAACAAAAAATCAATGTTGGAGTTTTGAAGAGGTAAAAAAAAAAAAAAAAAAAATTGAGTTTTGAAGAGGTAAAAAAAAAAAAAGTTGGAGTTTTGAAGAGGTAAAAAAAGGAACAAAAAATCAATGTTGGAGTTTTGAAGAGGTAAAAAAAAAAAAAAAAAAAGTTGGAGTTTTGAAGAGGTAAAATAAAAAAAAAGTTGGAGTTTTGAAGAGGTAAAAAAAAAAAAAAAGTTGGAGTTTTGAAGAGGTAAAAAAAAAAAAAAAGTTGGAGTTTTGAAGAGGTAAAAAAAAAAAAAAAATTGAGTTTTGAAGAGGTAAAAAAAGGAACAAAAAATCAATGTTGGAGTTTTGAAGAGGTAAAAAAAAAATAAAAAAATTTGGAGTTTTGAAGAGGTAAAAAAAAATAAAATAAAATTTGGAGTTTTGAAGAGGTAAAAAAAGGAACAAAAAATCAATGTTGGAGTTTTGAAGAGGTAAAAAAAAAAAAAAAAAAATTGAGTTTTGAAGAGGTAAAAAAAAAAAAAGTTGGAGTTTTGAAGAGGTAAAAAAAGGAACAAAAAATCAATGTTGGAGTTTTGAAGAGGTAAAAAAAAAAAAAAAAAAAGTTGGAGTTTTGAAGAGGTAAAATAAAAAAAAAGTTGGAGTTTTGAAGAGGTAAAAAAAAAAAAAAAAAAAATTGTAGAGTTTTGAAGAGGTAAAAAAAAAAAAAAAAGTTGGAGTTTTGAAGAGGTTAAAAAAAAAATAAAAAAATTTGGAGTTTTGAAGAGGTAAAAAAAAAAAAAGTTGGAGTTTTGAAGAGGTAAAAAAAAAAAAAAGTTGGAGTTTTGAAGAGGTAAAAAAAAAAAAAAGTTGGAGTTTTGAAGAGGTAAAAAAAAAAAAAAAGTTGGAGTTTTGAAGAGGTAAAAAAAAAAAAAAAATTGAGTTTTGAAGAGGTAAAAAAAGGAACAAAAAATCAATGTTGGAGTTTTGAAGAGGTGAAAAAAAAAAAAAAAAAAGTTGGAGTTTTGAAGAGGTAAAAAAAAAAAAAAGTTGGAGTTTTGAAGAGGTAAAAAAAAAAAAAAAGTTGGAGTTTTGAAGAGGTAAAAAAAAAAAAAAATTGAGTTTTGAAGAGGTAAAAAAAGAAACAAAAAATCAATGTTGGAGTTTTGAAGAGGTAAAAAAAAAAAAAAGTTGGAGTTTTGAAGAGGTAAAAAAAAAAAAAAAGTTGGAGTTTTGAAGAGGTAAAAAAAAAAAAAAAAGTTGGAGTTTTGAAGAGGTAAAAAAAAAAAAAAAAATTGAGTTTTGAAGAGGTAAAAAAAGGAACAAAAAATCAATGTTGGAGTTTTGAAGAGGTAAAAAAAAATAAAAAAATTTGGAGTTTTGAAGAGGTAAAAAAAAATAAAATAAAATTTGGAGTTTTGAAGAGGTAAAAAAAGGAACAAAAAATCAATGTTGGAGTTTTGAAGAGGTAAAAAAAAAAAAAAAAAAATTGAGTTTTGAAGAGGTAAAAAAAAAAAAAGTTGGAGTTTTGAAGAGGTAAAAAAAGGAACAAAAAATCAATGTTGGAGTTTTGAAGAGGTAAAAAAAAAAAAAAAAAAAGTTGGAGTTTTGAAGAGGTAAAATAAAAAAAAAGTTGGAGTTTTGAAGAGGTAAAAAAAAAAAAAAAAAAAAATTGTAGAGTTTTGAAGAGGTAAAAAAAAAAAAAAAAAATTGGAGTTTTGAAGAGGTAAAAAAAAAAAAAAGTTGGAGTTTTGAAGAGGTAAAAACAAAAAAAAAAGTTGGAGTTTTGAAGAGGTAAAAAAAAAAAAAAGTTGGAGTTTTGAAGAGGTAAAAAAAAAAAAAAAAAATTGTGGAGTTTTGAAGAGGTAAAAAAAAAAAAAAAGTTGGAGTTTTGAAGAGGTAAAAATAAAAAAAAAGTTGGAGTTTTGAAGAGGTAAAAAAAGGAACAAAAAATCAATGTTGGAGTTTTGAAGAGGTAAAAAAAAAAAAAGTTGGAGTTTTGAAGAGGTAAAAAAAAAAAAAAATTGAGTTTTGAAGAGGTAAAAAAAGAAACAAAAAATCAATGTTGGAGTTTTGAAGAGGTAAAAAAAAAAAAAAGTTGGAGTTTTGAAGAGGTAAAAAAAAAAAAAAAGTTGGAGTTTTGAAGAGGTAAAAAAAAAAAAAAAGTTGGAGTTTTGAAGAGGTAAAAAAAAAAAAAAAAATTGAGTTTTGAAGAGGTAAAAAAAGGAACAAAAAATCAATGTTGGAGTTTTGAAGAGGTAAAAAAAAAATAAAAAAATTTGGAGTTTTGAAGAGGTAAAAAAAAATAAAATAAAATTTGGAGTTTTGAAGAGGTAAAAAAAGGAACAAAAAATCAATGTTGGAGTTTTGAAGAGGTAAAAAAAAAAAAAAGTTGGAGTTTTGAAGAGGTAAAAAAAAAGAAAAAGTTGGAGTTTTGAAAAGGTAAAAAAAAAAAAAGTTGGAGTTTTGAAGAGGTAAAAAAAAAATAAAAAAAAATTGTGGAGTTTTGAAGAGGTAAAAAAAAAAAAAAGTTGGAGTTTTGAAGAGGTAAAAAAAAAAAAAAAATTGAGTTTTGAAGAGGTAAAAAAAAAAAAAAAAAATATTTGGAGTTTTGAAGAGGTAAAAAAAGGAACAAAAAATCAATGTTGGAGTTTTGAAGAGGTAAAAAAAAAATTAAAAAAAAATTGAGTTTTGAAGAGGTAAAAAAAGGAACAAAAAATCAATGTTGGAGTTTTGAAGAGGTAAAAAAAAAAAAAAAGTTGGAGTTTTGAAGAGGTAAAAAAAGGAACAAAAAATCAATGTTGGAGTTTTGAAGAGGTAAAAAAAAAAAAATGGAGTTTTGAAGAGGTAAAAAAAAAAAAAAAATTGTAGAGTTTTGAAGAGGTAAAAAAAATAAAAAGTTGGAGTTTTGAAGAGGTAAAAAAAAAAAATAAAAAAAAATGTGGAGTTTTGAAGAGGTAAAAAAAGGAACAAAAAATCAATGTTGGAGTTTTGAAGAGGTAAAAAAAAAAAAAAAAAAAATTGTAGAGATTTGAAGAGGTAAAAAAAAAAAAATGTTGGAGTTTTGAAGAGGTAAAAAAAAAAAAAAAAAAAAAATTGAGTTTTGAAGAGGTAAAAAAAAAAAAAAAAAAAAATTTGGAGTTTTGAAGAGGTAAAAAAAGGAACAAAAAATCAATGTTGGAGTTTTGAAGAGATAAAAAAAAAATAAAAAAAAATTCAGTTTTGAAGAGGTAAAAAAAGGAACAAAAAATCAATGTTGGAGTTTTGAAGAGGTAAAAAAAAAAATCAATGTTGGAGTTTTGAAGAGGTAAAAAAAAAAAAAAAAAAAGTTGGAGTTTTGAAGAGGTAAAAAAAGGAACAAAAAATCAATGTTGGAGTTTTGAAGAGGTAAAAAAAAAAAAAAAAAAAGTTGGAGTTTTGAAGAGGTAAAAAAAAAAAAAAAAAAAAAATTGTAGAGTTTTGAAGAGGTAAAAAAAAAAAAAAAAGTTGGAGTTTTGAAGAGGTAAAAAAAAAAAAAAAAATTGGAGTTTTGAAGAGGTAAAAAAAAAAAAAAAATTTGGAGTTTTGAAGAGGTAAAAAAAGGAACAAAAAATCAATGTTGGAGTTTTGAAGAGGTAAAAAAAAAAAAAAAAAAAATTGAGTTTTGAAGAGGTAAAAAAAAAAAAAGTTGGAGTTTTGAAGAGGTAAAAAAAGGAACAAAAAATCAATGTTGGAGTTTTGAAGAGGTAAAAAAAAAAAAAAAAAAGTTGGAGTTTTGAAGAGGTAAAATAAAAAAAAAGTTGGAGTTTTGAAGAGGTAAAAAAAAAAAAAAAAAAAAAATTGTAGAGTTTTGAAGAGGTAAAAAAAAAAAAAAAAAAAATTGTAGAGATTTGAAGAGGTAAAAAAAAAAAAATGTTGGAGTTTTGAAGAGGTAAAAAAAAAAAAAAAAAAAAATTGAGTTTTGAAGAGGTAAAAAAAAAAAAAAAAAAAAATTTGGAGTTTTGAAGAGGTAAAAAAAGGAACAAAAAATCAATGTTGGAGTTTTGAAGAGATAAAAAAAAAATAAAAAAAAATTCAGTTTTGAAGAGGTAAAAAAAGGAACAAAAAATCAATGTTGGAGTTTTGAAGAGGTAAAAAAAAAAATCAATGTTGGAGTTTTGAAGAGGTAAAAAAAAAAAGAAAAAAAGTTGGAGTTTTGAAGAGGTAAAAAAAGGAACAAAAAATCAATGTTGGAGTTTTGAAGAGGTAAAAAAAAAAAAAAAAAAAGTTGGAGTTTTGAAGAGGTAAAAAAAAAAAAAAAAAAAAATTGTAGAGTTTTGAAGAGGTAAAAAAAAAAAAAAAAGTTGGAGTTTTGAAGAGGTAAAAAAACAAAAAAAAATTGGAGTTTTGAAGAGGTAAAAAAAAAAAAAAAATTTGGAGTTTTGAAGAGGTAAAAAAAGGAACAAAAAATCAATGTTGGAGTTTTGAAGAGGTAAAAAAAAAAAAAAAAAAAATTGAGTTTTGAAGAGGTAAAAAAAAAAAAAGTTGGAGTTTTGAAGAGGTAAAAAAAGGAACAAAAAATCAATGTTGGAGTTTTGAAGAGGTAAAAAAAAAAAAAAAAAGTTGGAGTTTTGAAGAGGTAAAATAAAAAAAAAGTTGGAGTTTTGAAGAGGTAAAAAAAAAAAAAAAAAAAAAATTGTAGAGTTTTGAAGAGGTAAAAAAAAAAAAAAAAGTTGGAGTTTTGAAGAGGTTAAAAAAAAAATAAAAAAATTTGGAGTTTTGAAGAGGTAAAAAAAAAAAAAGTTGGAGTTTTGAAGAGGTAAAAAAAAAAAAAAAGTTGGAGTTTTGAAGAGGTAAAAAAAAAAAAAAGTTGGAGTTTTGAAGAGGTAAAAAAAAAAAAAAAGTTGGAGTTTTGAAGAGGTAAAAAAAAAAAAAAAAATTGAGTTTTGAAGAGGTAAAAAAAGGAACAAAAAATCAATGTTGGAGTTTTGAAGAGGTAAAAAAAAAAAAAAAATTGAGTTTTGAAGAGGTAAAAAAAGGAACAAAAAATCAATGTTGGAGTTTTGAAGAGGTAAAAAAAAAATAAAAAAATTTGGAGTTTTGAAGAGGTAAAAAAAAATAAAATAAAATTTGGAGTTTTGAAGAGGTAAAAAAAGGAACAAAAAATCAATGTTGGAGTTTTGAAGAGGTAAAAAAAAAAAAAAGTTGGAGTTTTGAAGAGGTAAAAAAAAAGAAAAAGTTGGAGTTTTGAAAAGGTAAAAAAAAAAAAAGTTGGAGTTTTGAAGAGGTAAAAAAAAAATAAAAAAAAATTGTGGAGTTTTGAAGAGGTAAAAAAAAAAAAAAGTTGGAGTTTTGAAGAGGTAAAAAAAAAAAAAAAATTGAGTTTTGAAGAGGTAAAAAAAAAAAAAAAAAAATATTTGGAGTTTTGAAGAGGTAAAAAAAGGAACAAAAAATCAATGTTGGAGTTTTGAAGAGGTAAAAAAAAAATTAAAAAAAAATTGAGTTTTGAAGAGGTAAAAAAAGGAACAAAAAATCAATGTTGGAGTTTTGAAGAGGTAAAAAAAAAAAAAAAGTTGGAGTTTTGAAGAGGTAAAAAAAGGAACAAAAAATCAATGTTGGAGTTTTGAAGAGGTAAAAAAAAAAAATGGAGTTTTGAAGAGGTAAAAAAAAAAAAAAATTGTAGAGTTTTGAAGAGGTAAAAAAAATAAAAAGTTGGAGTTTTGAAGAGGTAAAAAAAAAAAATAAAAAAAAATGTGGAGTTTTGAAGAGGTAAAAAAAGGAACAAAAAATCAATGTTGGAGTTTTGAAGAGGTAAAAAAAAAAAAAAAAAAAATTGTAGAGATTTGAAGAGGTAAAAAAAAAAAAATGTTGGAGTTTTGAAGAGGTAAAAAAAAAAAAAAAAAAAAATTGAGTTTTGAAGAGGTAAAAAAAAAAAAAAAAAAAATTTGGAGTTTTGAAGAGGTAAAAAAAGGAACAAAAAATCAATGTTGGAGTTTTGAAGAGATAAAAAAAAAATAAAAAAAAATTCAGTTTTGAAGAGGTAAAAAAAGGAACAAAAAATCAATGTTGGAGTTTTGAAGAGGTAAAAAAAAAAATCAATGTTGGAGTTTTGAAGAGGTAAAAAAAAAAAAAAAAAAAGTTGGAGTTTTGAAGAGGTAAAAAAAGGAACAAAAAATCAATGTTGGAGTTTTGAAGAGGTAAAAAAAAAAAAAAAAAAAGTTGGAGTTTTGAAGAGGTAAAAAAAAAAAAAAAAAAAAAATTGTAGAGTTTTGAAGAGGTAAAAAAAAAAAAAAAAGTTGGAGTTTTGAAGAGGTAAAAAAAAAAAAAAAAATTGGAGTTTTGAAGAGGTAAAAAAAAAAAAAAAATTTGGAGTTTTGAAGAGGTAAAAAAAGGAACAAAAAATCAATGTTGGAGTTTTGAAGAGGTAAAAAAAAAAAAAAAAAAAATTGAGTTTTGAAGAGGTAAAAAAAAAAAAAGTTGGAGTTTTGAAGAGGTAAAAAAAGGAACAAAAAATCAATGTTGGAGTTTTGAAGAGGTAAAAAAAAAAAAAAAAAAGTTGGAGTTTTGAAGAGGTAAAATAAAAAAAAAGTTGGAGTTTTGAAGAGGTAAAAAAAAAAAAAAAAAAAAAATTGTAGAGTTTTGAAGAGGTAAAAAAAAAAAAAAAAGTTGGAGTTTTGAAGAGGTTAAAAAAAAAATAAAAAAATTTGGAGTTTTGAAGAGGTAAAAAAAAAAAAAGTTGGAGTTTTGAAGAGGTAAAAAAAAAAAAAAGTTGGAGTTTTGAAGAGGTAAAAAAAAAAAAAAATTGAGTTTTGAAGAGGTAAAAAAAGAAACAAAAAATCAATGTTGGAGTTTTGAAGAGGTAAAAAAAAAAAAAAGTTGGAGTTTTGAAGAGGTAAAAAAAAAAAAAAAGTTGGAGTTTTGAAGAGGTAAAAAAAAAAAAAAAGTTGGAGTTTTGAAGAGGTAAAAAAAAAAAAAAAAATTGAGTTTTGAAGAGGTAAAAAAAGGAACAAAAAATCAATGTTGGAGTTTTGAAGAGGTAAAAAAAAAAAAAAGTTGGAGTTTTGAAGAGGTAAAAAAAAAAAAAAAGTTGGAGTTTTGAAGAGGTAAAAAAAAAAAAAGTTGGAGTTTTGAAGAGGTAAAAAAAAAATAAAAAAAAATTGTGGAGTTTTGAAGAGGTAAAAAAAAAAAAAAGTTGGAGTTTTGAAGAGGTAAAAAAAAAAAAAGAAATTGAGTTTTGAAGAGGTAAAAAAAAATAAAAAAAATATTTGGAGTTTTGAAGAGGTAAAAAAAGGAACAAAAAATCAATGTTGGAGTTTTGAAGAGGTAAAAAAAAAATTTAAAAAAAATTGAGTTTTGAAGAGGTAAAAAAAGGAACAAAAAATCAATGTTGGAGTTTTGAAGAGGTAAAAAAAAAAAAAATGGAGTTTTGAAGAGGTAAAAAAAAAAAAAAAAATTGTAGAGTTTTGAAGAGGTAAAAAAAAATAAAAAGTTGGAGTTTTGAAGAGGTAAAAAAAAAAAATGTGGAGTTTTGAAGAGGTAAAAAAAGGAACAAAAAATCAATGTTGGAGTTTTGAAGAGGTAAAAAAAAAAAAAAAAAAAAATTGTAGAGATTTGAAGAGGTAAAAAAAAAAAATGTTGGAGTTTTGAAGAGGTAAAAAAAAAAAAAAAAAAAAATTGAGTTTTGAAGAGGTAAAAAAAAAAAAAAAAAAAAATTTGGAGTTTTGAAGAGGTAAAAAAAAATAAAATAAAATTTGGAGTTTTGAAGAGGTAAAAAAAGGAACAAAAAATCAATGTTGGAGTTTTGAAGAGGTAAAAAAAAAAAAAAAGTTGGAGTTTTGAAGAGGTTAAAAAAAAAAAAAAAAAATTGGAGTTTTGAAGAGGTAAAAAAAAAAAAAAGTTGGAGTTTTGAAGAGGTAAAAAAAAAAAAAAAGTTGGAGTTTTGAAGAGGTAAAAAAAAAAAAAAGTTGGAGTTTTGAAGAGGTAAAAAAAAAAAAAAAAAAATTGTGGAGTTTTGAAGAGGTAAAAAAAAAAAAAAAAGTTGGAGTTTTGAAGAGGTAAAAAAAAAAAAAAGTTGGAGTTTTGAAGAGGTAAAAAAAAAAAAAATTGAGTTTTGAAGAGGTAAAAAAAAAAAAAAAAAATTTGGAGTTTTGAAGAGGTAAAAAAAAATAAAATAAAATTTGGAGTTTTGAAGAGGTAAAAAAAGGAACAAAAAATCAATGTTGGAGTTTTGAAGAGGTAAAAAAAAAAAAAAAAAAAATTGAGTTTTGAAGAGGTAAAAAAAAAAAAAGTTGGAGTTTTGAAGAGGTAAAAAAAGGAACAAAAAATCAATGTTGGAGTTTTGAAGAGGTAAAAAAAAAAAAAAATGTTGGAGTTTTGAAGAGGTAAAATAAAAAAAAAGTTGGAGTTTTGAAGAGGTAAAAAAAAAAAAAAAAAAAATTGTAGAGTTTTGAAGAGGTAAAAAAAAAAAAAAAAGTTGGAGTTTTGAAGAGGTAAAAAAAAAAAAAAGTTGGAGTTTTGAAGAGGTAAAAAAAAAAAAAAAGTTGGAGTTTTGAAGAGGTAAAAAAAAAAAAAGTTGGAGTTTTGAAGAGGTAAAAAAAAAAAAAAAAAATTGTGGAGTTTTGAAGAGGTAAAAAAAAAAAAAAGTTGGAGTTTTGAAGAGGTAAAAAAAAAAAAAAGTTGGAGTTTTGAAGAGGTAAAAAAAAAAAAAAAGTTGGAGTTTTGAAGAGGTAAAAAAAAAAAAAAGTTGGAGTTTTGAAGAGGTAAAAAAAAATAAAAAAATAGAGTTTTGAAGAGGTAAAAAAAGGAACAAAAAATCAATGTTGGAGTTTTGAAGAGGTAAAAAAAAAATAAAAAAATTTGGAGTTTTGAAGAGGTAAAAAAAAATAAAATAAAATTTGGAGTTTTGAAGAGGTAAAAAAAGGAACAAAAAATCAATGTTGGAGTTTTGAAGAGGTAAAAAAAAAATTAAAAAAAAATTGAGTTTTGAAGAGGTAAAAAAAGGAACAAAAAATCAATGTTGGAGTTTTGAAGAGGTAAAAAAAAAAAAAAGTTGGAGTTTTGAAGAGGTAAAAAAAGGAACAAAAAATCAATGTTGGAGTTTTGAAGAGGTAAAAAAAAAAAAAATGGAGTTTTGAAGAGGTAAAAAATAAATAAAAAATTGTAGAGTTTTGAAGAGGTAAAAAAAAATAAAAAGTTGGAGTTTTGAAGAGGTAAAAAAAAATAAAAAGTTGGAGTTTTGAAGAGGTAAAAAAAAAAATAAAAAAAAATGTGGAGTTTTGAAGAGGTAAAAAAAGGAACAAAAAATCAATGTTGGAGTTTTGAAGAGGTAAAAAAAAAAAAAAAAAAAAATTGTAGAGATTTGAAGAGGTAAAAAAAAATAAAATAAAATTTGGAGTTTTGAAGAGGTAAAAAAAGGAACAAAAAATCAATGTTGGAGTTTTGAAGAGGTAAAAAAAAATAAAAAAAAAATTGAGTTTTGAAGAGGTAAAAAAAAAAAAAGTTGGAGTTTTGAAGAGGTAAAAAAAGGAACAAAAAATCAATGTTGGAGTTTTGAAGAGGTAAAAAAAAAAAAAAAAAAAGTTGGAGTTTTGAAGAGGTAAAAAAAAAAAAAAGTTGGAGTTTTGAAGAGGTAAAAAAAAAAAAAAAGTTGGAGTTTTGAAGAGGTAAAAAAAAAAAAAAGTTGGAGTTTTGAAGAGGTAAAAAAAAAAAAAAAAAAAATTGTGGAGTTTTGAAGAGGTAAAAAAAAAAAAAAAGTTGGAGTTTTGAAGAGGTAAAAAAAAAAAAAAAATTGAGTTTTGAAGAGGTAAAAAAAAAAAAAAAAAATATTTGGAGTTTTGAAGAGGTAAAAAAAGGAACAAAAAATCAATGTTGGAGTTTTGAAGAGGTAAAAAAAAATTTAAAAAAAATTGAGTTTTGAAGAGGTAAAAAAAGGAACAAAAAATCAATGTTGGAGTTTTGAAGAGGTAAAAAAAAAAAAAAAGTTGGAGTTTTGAAGAGGTAAAAAAAGGAACAAAAAATCAATGTTGGAGTTTTGAAGAGGTAAAAAAAAAAAAAATGGAGTTTTGAAGAGGTAAAAAAAAAATAAAAAATTGTAGAGTTTTGAAGAGGTAAAAAAAAATAAAAAGTTGGAGTTTTGAAGAGGTAAAAAAAAATAAAAAGTTGGAGTTTTGAAGAGGTAAAAAAAAAAAATAAAAAAAAATGTGGAGTTTTGAAGAGGTAAAAAAAGGAACAAAAAATCAATGTTGGAGTTTTGAAGAGGTAAAAAAAAAAAAAAAAAAAATTGTAGAGATTTGAAGAGGTAAAAAAAAAAAAATGTTGGAGTTTTGAAGAGGTAAAAAAAAAAAAAAAAAAAATTGAGTTTTGAAGAGGTAAAAAAAAAAAAAAAAAAAATTTGGAGTTTTGAAGAGGTAAAAAAAAAAAAAAAAGTTGGAGTTTTGAAGAGGTAAAAAAAAAAAAAAAAAATTGGAGTTTTGAAGAGGTAAAAAAAAAAAAAAAATTTGGAGTTTTGAAGAGGTAAAAAAAGGAACAAAAAATCAATGTTGGAGTTTTGAAGAGGTAAAAAAAAAAAAAAAAAAATTGAGTTTTGAAGAGGTAAAAAAAAAAAAAGTTGGAGTTTTGAAGAGGTAAAAAAAGGAACAAAAAATCAATGTTGGAGTTTTGAAGAGGTAAAAAAAAAAAAAAAAAAGTTGGAGTTTTGAAGAGGTAAAATAAAAAAAAAGTTGGAGTTTTGAAGAGGTAAAAAAAAAAAAAAAAAAAAAATTGTAGAGTTTTGAAGAGGTAAAAAAAAAAAAAAAAGTTGGAGTTTTGAAGAGGTAAAAAAAAAAAAAAAAAAAAAATTGTAGAGTTTTGAAGAGGTAAAAAAAAAAAAAAAAGTTGGAGTTTTGAAGAGGTAAAAAAAAAAAAAGTTGGAGTTTTGAAGAGGTAAAAAAAAAAAAAAAGTTGGAGTTTTGAAGAGGTAAAAAAAAAAAAAGTTGGAGTTTTGAAGAGGTAAAAAAAAAAAAAAAAAAAATTGTGGAGTTTTGAAGAGGTAAAAAAAAAAAAAAAGTTGGAGTTTTGAAGAGGTAAAAAAAAAAAAAAAGTTGGAGTTTTGAAGAGGTAAAAAAAAAAAAAAAAAATTGTGGAGTTTTGAAGAGGTAAAAAAAAAAAAAAAAGTTGGAGTTTTGAAGAGGTAAAAAAAAAAAAAAGTTGGAGTTTTGAAGAGGTAAAAAAAAAAAAAAAGTTGGAGTTTTGAAGAGGTAAAAAAAAAAAAAGTTGGAGTTTTGAAGAGGTAAAAAAAAAAAAAAAAAAATTGTGGAGTTTTGAAGAGGTAAAAAAAAAAAAAAGTTGGAGTTTTGAAGAGGTAAAAAAAAAAAAAAATTGAGTTTTGAAGAGGTAAAAAAAAAAAAAAAAAATATTTGGAGTTTTGAAGAGGTAAAAAAAGGAACAAAAAATCAATGTTGGAGTTTTGAAGAGGTAAAAAAAAAATTAAAAAAAAATTGAGTTTTGAAGAGGTAAAAAAAGGAACAAAAAATCAATGTTGGAGTTTTGAAGAGGTAAAAAAAAAAAAAAAGTTGGAGTTTTGAAGAGGTAAAAAAAGGAACAAAAAATCAATGTTGGAGTTTTGAAGAGGTAAAAAAAAAAAAAATGGAGTTTTGAAGAGGTAAAAAAAAAATAAAAAATTGTAGAGTTTTGAAGAGGTAAAAAAAAATAAAAAGTTGGAGTTTTGAACAGGTAAAAAAAAATAAAAAGTTGGAGTTTTGAAGAGGTAAAAAAAAAAAATAAAAAAAAATGTGGAGTTTTGAAGAGGTAAAAAAAGGAACAAAAAATCAATGTTGGAGTTTTGAAGAGGTAAAAAAAAAAAAAAAAAAAAATTGTAGAGATTTGAAGAGGTAAAAAAAAAAAATGTTGGAGTTTTGAAGAGGTAAAAAAAAAAAAAAAAAAAATTGAGTTTTGAAGAGGTAAAAAAAAAAAAAAAAAAAATTTGGAGTTTTGAAGAGGTAAAAAAAAAAAAAAAAGTTGGAGTTTTGAAGAGGTAAAAAAAAAAAAAAAAAATTGGAGTTTTGAAGAGGTAAAAAAAAAAAAAAAATTTGGAGTTTTGAAGAGGTAAAAAAAGGAACAAAAAATCAATGTTGGAGTTTTGAAGAGGTAAAAAAAAAAAAAAAAAAAATTGAGTTTTGAAGAGGTAAAAAAAAAAAAAGTTGGAGTTTTGAAGAGGTAAAAAAAGGAACAAAAAATCAATGTTGGAGTTTTGAAGAGGTAAAAAAAAAAAAAAAAAAGTTGGAGTTTTGAAGAGGTAAAATAAAAAAAAAGTTGGAGTTTTGAAGAGGTAAAAAAAAAAAAAAAAAAAAAATTGTAGAGTTTTGAAGAGGTAAAAAAAAAAAAAAAAGTTGGAGTTTTGAAGAGGTAAAAAAAGGAACAAAAAATCAATGTTGGAGTTTTGAAGAGGTAAAAAAAAAAAAAATGGAGTTTTGAAGAGGTAAAAAAAAAAAAAAAAATTGTAGAGTTTTGAAGAGGTAAAAAAAAATAAAAAGTTGGAGTTTTGAAGAGGTAAAAAAAAAAAATGTGGAGTTTTGAAGAGGTAAAAAAAAAAAAAAAAAAATTGTGGAGTTTTGAAGAGGTAAAAAAAAAAAAAAAAGTTGGAGTTTTGAAGAGGTAAAAAAAAAAAAAAGTTGGAGTTTTGAAGAGGTAAAAAAAAAAAAAATTGAGTTTTGAAGAGGTAAAAAAAAAAAAAAAAAATTTGGAGTTTTGAAGAGGTAAAAAAAAATAAAATAAAATTTGGAGTTTTGAAGAGGTAAAAAAAGGAACAAAAAATCAATGTTGGAGTTTTGAAGAGGTAAAAAAAAAAAAAAAAAAAATTGAGTTTTGAAGAGGTAAAAAAAAAAAAAGTTGGAGTTTTGAAGAGGTAAAAAAAGGAACAAAAAATCAATGTTGGAGTTTTGAAGAGGTAAAAAAAAAAAAAAATGTTGGAGTTTTGAAGAGGTAAAATAAAAAAAAAGTTGGAGTTTTGAAGAGGTAAAAAAAAAAAAAAAAAAAAATTGTAGAGTTTTGAAGAGGTAAAAAAAAAAAAAAAAGTTGGAGTTTTGAAGAGGTAAAAAAAAAAAAAAGTTGGAGTTTTGAAGAGGTAAAAAAAAAAAAAAAGTTGGAGTTTTGAAGAGGTAAAAAAAAAAAAAAGTTGGAGTTTTGAAGAGGTAAAAAAAAAAAAAAAAAAATTGTGGAGTTTTGAAGAGGTAAAAAAAAAAAAAAAGTTGGAGTTTTGAAGAGGTAAAAAAAAAAAAAAGTTGGAGTTTTGAAGAGGTAAAAAAAAAAAAAAAGTTGGAGTTTTGAAGAGGTAAAAAAAAAAAAAAAGTTGGAGTTTTGAAGAGGTAAAAAAAAATAAAAAAATAGAGTTTTGAAGAGGTAAAAAAAGGAACAAAAAATCAATGTTGGAGTTTTGAAGAGGTAAAAAAAAAATAAAAAAATTTGGAGTTTTGAAGAGGTAAAAAAAAATAAAATAAAATTTGGAGTTTTGAAGAGGTAAAAAAAGGAACAAAAAATCAATGTTGGAGTTTTGAAGAGGTAAAAAAAAAATTAAAAAAAAATTGAGTTTTGAAGAGGTAAAAAAAGGAACAAAAAATCAATGTTGGAGTTTTGAAGAGGTAAAAAAAAAAAAAAGTTGGAGTTTTGAAGAGGTAAAAAAAGGAACAAAAAATCAATGTTGGAGTTTTGAAGAGGTAAAAAAAAAAAAAATGGAGTTTTGAAGAGGTAAAAAATAAATAAAAAATTGTAGAGTTTTGAAGAGGTAAAAAAAAATAAAAAGTTGGAGTTTTGAAGAGGTAAAAAAAAATAAAAAGTTGGAGTTTTGAAGAGGTAAAAAAAAAAAATAAAAAAAAATGTGGAGTTTTGAAGAGGTAAAAAAAGGAACAAAAAATCAATGTTGGAGTTTTGAAGAGGTAAAAAAAAAAAAAAAAAAAAATTGTAGAGATTTGAAGAGGTAAAAAAAAATAAAATAAAATTTGGAGTTTTGAAGAGGTAAAAAAAGGAACAAAAAATCAATGTTGGAGTTTTGAAGAGGTAAAAAAAAATAAAAAAAAAATTGAGTTTTGAAGAGGTAAAAAAAAAAAAAAGTTGGAGTTTTGAAGAGGTAAAAAAAGGAACAAAAAATCAATGTTGGAGTTTTGAAGAGGTAAAAAAAAAAAAAAAAAAAGTTGGAGTTTTGAAGAGGTAAAAAAAAAAAAAAGTTGGAGTTTTGAAGAGGTAAAAAAAAAAAAAAGTTGGAGTTTTGAAGAGGTAAAAAAAAAAAAAGTTGGAGTTTTGAAGAGGTAAAAAAAAAAAAAAAAAAAATTGTGGAGTTTTGAAGAGGTAAAAAAAAAAAAAAAGTTGGAGTTTTGAAGAGGTAAAAAAAAAAAAAAAATTGAGTTTTGAAGAGGTAAAAAAAAAAAAAAAAAATATTTGGAGTTTTGAAGAGGTAAAAAAAGGAACAAAAAATCAATGTTGGAGTTTTGAAGAGGTAAAAAAAAAATTAAAAAAAAATTGAGTTTTGAAGAGGTAAAAAAAGGAACAAAAAATCAATGTTGGAGTTTTGAAGAGGTAAAAAAAAAAAAAAAGTTGGAGTTTTGAAGAGGTAAAAAAAGGAACAAAAAATCAATGTTGGAGTTTTGAAGAGGTAAAAAAAAAAAAAATGGAGTTTTGAAGAGGTAAAAAAAAAATAAAAAATTGTAGAGTTTTGAAGAGGTAAAAAAAAATAAAAAGTTGGAGTTTTGAAGAGGTAAAAAAAAATAAAAAGTTGGAGTTTTGAAGAGGTAAAAAAAAAAAATAAAAAAAAATGTGGAGTTTTGAAGAGGTAAAAAAAGGAACAAAAAATCAATGTTGGAGTTTTGAAGAGGTAAAAAAAAAAAAAAAAAAAATTGTAGAGATTTGAAGAGGTAAAAAAAAAAAAATGTTGGAGTTTTGAAGAGGTAAAAAAAAAAAAAAAAAAAATTGAGTTTTGAAGAGGTAAAAAAAAAAAAAAAAAAAATTTGGAGTTTTGAAGAGGTAAAAAAAAAAAAAAAAGTTGGAGTTTTGAAGAGGTAAAAAAAAAAAAAAAAAATTGGAGTTTTGAAGAGGTAAAAAAAAAAAAAAAATTTGGAGTTTTGAAGAGGTAAAAAAAGGAACAAAAAATCAATGTTGGAGTTTTGAAGAGGTAAAAAAAAAAAAAAAAAAATTGAGTTTTGAAGAGGTAAAAAAAAAAAAAGTTGGAGTTTTGAAGAGGTAAAAAAAGGAACAAAAAATCAATGTTGGAGTTTTGAAGAGGTAAAAAAAAAAAAAAAAAAGTTGGAGTTTTGAAGAGGTAAAATAAAAAAAAAGTTGGAGTTTTGAAGAGGTAAAAAAAAAAAAAAAAAAAAAATTGTAGAGTTTTGAAGAGGTAAAAAAAAAAAAAAAAGTTGGAGTTTTGAAGAGGTAAAAAAAAAAAAAAAAAAAAAATTGTAGAGTTTTGAAGAGGTAAAAAAAAAAAAAAAAGTTGGAGTTTTGAAGAGGTAAAAAAAAAAAAAGTTGGAGTTTTGAAGAGGTAAAAAAAAAAAAAAAGTTGGAGTTTTGAAGAGGTAAAAAAAAAAAAAGTTGGAGTTTTGAAGAGGTAAAAAAAAAAAAAAAAAAAATTGTGGAGTTTTGAAGAGGTAAAAAAAAAAAAAAAGTTGGAGTTTTGAAGAGGTAAAAAAAAAAAAAAAGTTGGAGTTTTGAAGAGGTAAAAAAAAAAAAAAAAAATTGTGGAGTTTTGAAGAGGTAAAAAAAAAAAAAAAAGTTGGAGTTTTGAAGAGGTAAAAAAAAAAAAAAGTTGGAGTTTTGAAGAGGTAAAAAAAAAAAAAAGTTGGAGTTTTGAAGAGGTAAAAAAAAAAAAAGTTGGAGTTTTGAAGAGGTAAAAAAAAAAAAAAAAAAATTGTGGAGTTTTGAAGAGGTAAAAAAAAAAAAAAAGTTGGAGTTTTGAAGAGGTAAAAAAAAAAAAAAATTGAGTTTTGAAGAGGTAAAAAAAAAAAAAAAAAATATTTGGAGTTTTGAAGAGGTAAAAAAAGGAACAAAAAATCAATGTTGGAGTTTTGAAGAGGTAAAAAAAAAATTAAAAAAAAATTGAGTTTTGAAGAGGTAAAAAAAGGAACAAAAAATCAATGTTGGAGTTTTGAAGAGGTAAAAAAAAAAAAAAGTTGGAGTTTTGAAGAGGTAAAAAAAGGAACAAAAAATCAATGTTGGAGTTTTGAAGAGGTAAAAAAAAAAAAAATGGAGTTTTGAAGAGGTAAAAAAAAAATAAAAAATTGTAGAGTTTTGAAGAGGTAAAAAAAAATAAAAAGTTGGAGTTTTGAACAGGTAAAAAAAAATAAAAAGTTGGAGTTTTGAAGAGGTAAAAAAAAAAAATAAAAAAAATGTGGAGTTTTGAAGAGGTAAAAAAAGGAACAAAAAATCAATGTTGGAGTTTTGAAGAGGTAAAAAAAAAAAAAAAAAAAAATTGTAGAGATTTGAAGAGGTAAAAAAAAAAAATGTTGGAGTTTTGAAGAGGTAAAAAAAAAAAAAAAAAAAATTGAGTTTTGAAGAGGTAAAAAAAAAAAAAAAAAAAAATTTGGAGTTTTGAAGAGGTAAAAAAAAAAAAAAAAGTTGGAGTTTTGAAGAGGTAAAAAAAAAAAAAAAAAATTGGAGTTTTGAAGAGGTAAAAAAAAAAAAAAAATTTGGAGTTTTGAAGAGGTAAAAAAAGGAACAAAAAATCAATGTTGGAGTTTTGAAGAGGTAAAAAAAAAAAAAAAAAAAATTGAGTTTTGAAGAGGTAAAAAAAAAAAAAGTTGGAGTTTTGAAGAGGTAAAAAAAGGAACAAAAAATCAATGTTGGAGTTTTGAAGAGGTAAAAAAAAAAAAAAAAAAGTTGGAGTTTTGAAGAGGTAAAATAAAAAAAAAGTTGGAGTTTTGAAGAGGTAAAAAAAAAAAAAAAAAAAAAATTGTAGAGTTTTGAAGAGGTAAAAAAAAAAAAAAAAGTTGGAGTTTTGAAGAGGTAAAAAAAGGAACAAAAAATCAATGTTGGAGTTTTGAAGAGGTAAAAAAAAAAAAAAATGGAGTTTTGAAGAGGTAAAAAAAAAAAAAAAAATTGTAGAGTTTTGAAGAGGTAAAAAAAAATAAAAAGTTGGAGTTTTGAAGAGGTAAAAAAAAAAAATGTGGAGTTTTGAAGAGGTAAAAAAAAAAAAAAAAAAATTGTGGAGTTTTGAAGAGGTAAAAAAAAAAAAAAAAGTTGGAGTTTTGAAGAGGTAAAAAAAAAAAAAAGTTGGAGTTTTGAAGAGGTAAAAAAAAAAAAAATTGAGTTTTGAAGAGGTAAAAAAAAAAAAAAAAAATTTGGAGTTTTGAAGAGGTAAAAAAAAAAAAAATAAAATTTGGAGTTTTGAAGAGGTAAAAAAAGGAACAAAAAATCAATGTTGGAGTTTTGAAGAGGTAAAAAAAAAAAAAAAAAAAATTGAGTTTTGAAGAGGTAAAAAAAAAAAAAGTTGGAGTTTTGAAGAGGTAAAAAAAGGAACAAAAAATCAATGTTGGAGTTTTGAAGAGGTAAAAAAAAAAAAAAATGTTGGAGTTTTGAAGAGGTAAAATAAAAAAAAAGTTGGAGTTTTGAAGAGGTAAAAAAAAAAAAAAAAAAAAATTGTAGAGTTTTGAAGAGGTAAAAAAAAAAAAAAAAGTTGGAGTTTTGAAGAGGTAAAAAAAAAAAAAAGTTGGAGTTTTGAAGAGGTAAAAAAAAAAAAAAAGTTGGAGTTTTGAAGAGGTAAAAAAAAAAAAAAGTTGGAGTTTTGAAGAGGTAAAAAAAAAAAAAAAAAAATTGTGGAGTTTTGAAGAGGTAAAAAAAAAAAAAAAGTTGGAGTTTTGAAGAGGTAAAAAAAAAAAAAAGTTGGAGTTTTGAAGAGGTAAAAAAAAAAAAAAAGTTGGAGTTTTGAAGAGGTAAAAAAAAAAAAAAAGTTGGAGTTTTGAAGAGGTAAAAAAAAATAAAAAAATAGAGTTTTGAAGAGGTAAAAAAAGGAACAAAAAATCAATGTTGGAGTTTTGAAGAGGTAAAAAAAAAATAAAAAAATTTGGAGTTTTGAAGAGGTAAAAAAAAATAAAATAAAATTTGGAGTTTTGAAGAGGTAAAAAAAGGAACAAAAAATCAATGTTGGAGTTTTGAAGAGGTAAAAAAAAAATAAAAAAAAAATTGAGTTTTGAAGAGGTAAAAAAAGGAACAAAAAATCAATGTTGGAGTTTTGAAGAGGTAAAAAAAAAAAAAAGTTGGAGTTTTGAAGAGGTAAAAAAAGGAACAAAAAATCAATGTTGGAGTTTTGAAGAGGTAAAAAAAAAAAAAATGGAGTTTTGAAGAGGTAAAAAAAAAATAAAAAATTGTAGAGTTTTGAAGAGGTAAAAAAAAATAAAAAGTTGGAGTTTTGAAGAGGTAAAAAAAAATAAAAAGTTGGAGTTTTGAAGAGGTAAAAAAAAAAAATAAAAAAAAATGTGGAGTTTTGAAGAGGTAAAAAAAGGAACAAAAAATCAATGTTGGAGTTTTGAAGAGGTAAAAAAAAAAAAAAAAAAAAATTGTAGAGATTTGAAGAGGTAAAAAAAAATAAAATAAAATTTGGAGTTTTGAAGAGGTAAAAAAAGGAACAAAAAATCAATGTTGGAGTTTTGAAGAGGTAAAAAAAAATAAAAAAAAAATTGAGTTTTGAAGAGGTAAAAAAAAAAAAAGTTGGAGTTTTGAAGAGGTAAAAAAAGGAACAAAAAATCAATGTTGGAGTTTTGAAGAGGTAAAAAAAAAAAAAAAAAAAGTTGGAGTTTTGAAGAGGTAAAAAAAAAAAAAAGTTGGAGTTTTGAAGAGGTAAAAAAAAAAAAAAAGTTGGAGTTTTGAAGAGGTAAAAAAAAAAAAAGTTGGAGTTTTGAAGAGGTAAAAAAAAAAAAAAAAAAAATTGTGGAGTTTTGAAGAGGTAAAAAAAAAAAAAAAGTTGGAGTTTTGAAGAGGTAAAAAAAAAAAAAAAATTGAGTTTTGAAGAGGTAAAAAAAAAAAAAAAAAAATATTTGGAGTTTTGAAGAGGTAAAAAAAGGAACAAAAAATCAATGTTGGAGTTTTGAAGAGGTAAAAAAAAAATTAAAAAAAAATTGAGTTTTGAAGAGGTAAAAAAAGGAACAAAAAATCAATGTTGGAGTTTTGAAGAGGTAAAAAAAAAAAAAAAGTTGGAGTTTTGAAGAGGTAAAAAAAGGAACAAAAAATCAATGTTGGAGTTTTGAAGAGGTAAAAAAAAAAAAAATGGAGTTTTGAAGAGGTAAAAAAAAAATAAAAAATTGTAGAGTTTTGAAGAGGTAAAAAAAAATAAAAAGTTGGAGTTTTGAAGAGGTAAAAAAAAATAAAAAGTTGGAGTTTTGAAGAGGTAAAAAAAAAAAATAAAAAAAAATGTGGAGTTTTGAAGAGGTAAAAAAAGGAACAAAAAATCAATGTTGGAGTTTTGAAGAGGTAAAAAAAAAAAAAAAAAAAATTGTAGAGATTTGAAGAGGTAAAAAAAAAAAAATGTTGGAGTTTTGAAGAGGTAAAAAAAAAAAAAAAAAAAATTGAGTTTTGAAGAGGTAAAAAAAAAAAAAAAAAAAATTTGGAGTTTTGAAGAGGTAAAAAAAAAAAAAAAAGTTGGAGTTTTGAAGAGGTAAAAAAAAAAAAAAAAAATTGGAGTTTTGAAGAGGTAAAAAAAAAAAAAAAATTTGGAGTTTTGAAGAGGTAAAAAAAGGAACAAAAAATCAATGTTGGAGTTTTGAAGAGGTAAAAAAAAAAAAAAAAAAATTGAGTTTTGAAGAGGTAAAAAAAAAAAAAGTTGGAGTTTTGAAGAGGTAAAAAAAGGAACAAAAAATCAATGTTGGAGTTTTGAAGAGGTAAAAAAAAAAAAAAAAAAGTTGGAGTTT
Source organism: Callionymus lyra (assembly GCF_982586985.1). Classification (NCBI taxonomy): domain Eukaryota; kingdom Metazoa; phylum Chordata; class Actinopteri; order Syngnathiformes; family Callionymidae; genus Callionymus; species Callionymus lyra. Next base: position 84,416 of record NW_028258626.1, read on the forward strand.
TGAAGAGGTAAAATAAAAAAAAAGTTGGAGTTTTGAAGAGGTAAAAAAAAAAAAAAAAAAAAAATTGTAGAGTTTTGAAGAGGTAAAAAAAAAAAAAAAGTTGGAGTTTTGAAGAGGTAAAAAAAAAAAAAAAAAAAAATTGTAGAGTTTTGAAGAGGTAAAAAAAAAAAAAAAAGTTGGAGTTTTGAAGAGGTAAAAAAAAAAAAAGTTGGAGTTTTGAAGAGGTAAAAAAAAAAAAAAAGTTGGAGTTTTGAAGAGGTAAAAAAAAAAAAAGTTGGAGTTTTGAAGAGGTAAAAAAAAAAAAAAAAAAATTGTGGAGTTTTGAAGAGGTAAAAAAAAAAAAAAGTTGGAGTTTTGAAGAGGTAAAAAAAAAAAAAAAGTTGGAGTTTTGAAGAGGTAAAAAAAAAAAAAAAAAAATTGTGGAGTTTTGAAGAGGTAAAAAAAAAAAAAAAGTTGGAGTTTTGAAGAGGTAAAAAAAAAAAAAAGTTGGAGTTTTGAAGAGGTAAAAAAAAAAAAAAAGTTGGAGTTTTGAAGAGGTAAAAAAAAAAAAAGTTGGAGTTTTGAAGAGGTAAAAAAAAAAAAAAAAAAAATTGTGGAGTTTTGAAGAGGTAAAAAAAAAAAAAAAGTTGGAGTTTTGAAGAGGTAAAAAAAAAAAAAAAATTGAGTTTTGAAGAGGTAAAAAAAAAAAAAAAAAATATTTGGAGTTTTGAAGAGGTAAAAAAAGGAACAAAAAATCAATGTTGGAGTTTTGAAGAGGTAAAAAAAAAATTAAAAAAAAATTGAGTTTTGAAGAGGTAAAAAAAGGAACAAAAAATCAATGTTGGAGTTTTGAAGAGGTAAAAAAAAAAAAAAAGTTGGAGTTTTGAAGAGGTAAAAAAAGGAACAAAAAATCAATGTTGGAGTTTTGAAGAGGTAAAAAAAAAAAAAATGGAGTTTTGAAGAGGTAAAAAAAAAATAAAAAATTGTAGAGTTTTGAAGAGGTAAAAAAAAATAAAAAGTTGGAGTTTTGAACAGGTAAAAAAAAATAAAAAGTTGGAGTTTTGAAGAGGTAAAAAAAAAAAATAAAAAAAAATGTGGAGTTTTGAAGAGGTAAAAAAAGGAACAAAAAATCAATGTTGGAGTTTTGAAGAGGTAAAAAAAAAAAAAAAAAAAAATTGTAGAGATTTGAAGAGGTAAAAAAAAAAAATGTTGGAGTTTTGAAGAGGTAAAAAAAAAAAAAAAAAAATTGAGTTTTGAAGAGGTAAAAAAAAAAAAAAAAAAAAATTTGGAGTTTTGAAGAGGTAAAAAAAAAAAAAAAAGTTGGAGTTTTGAAGAGGTAAAAAAAAAAAAAAAAAATTGGAGTTTTGAAGAGGTAAAAAAAAAAAAAAAAATTTGGAGTTTTGAAGAGGTAAAAAAAGGAACAAAAAATCAATGTTGGAGTTTTGAAGAGGTAAAAAAAAAAAAAAAAAAAATTGAGTTTTGAAGAGGTAAAAAAAAAAAAGTTGGAGTTTTGAAGAGGTAAAAAAAGGAACAAAAAATCAATGTTGGAGTTTTGAAGAGGTAAAAAAAAAAAAAAAAAAGTTGGAGTTTTGAAGAGGTAAAATAAAAAAAAAGTTGGAGTTTTGAAGAGGTAAAAAAAAAAAAAAAAAAAAAATTGTAGAGTTTTGAAGAGGTAAAAAAAAAAAAAAAAGTTGGAGTTTTGAAGAGGTAAAAAAAGGAACAAAAAATCAATGTTGGAGTTTTGAAGAGGTAAAAAAAAAAAAAATGGAGTTTTGAAGAGGTAAAAAAAAAAAAAAAAATTGTAGAGTTTTGAAGAGGTAAAAAAAAATAAAAAGTTGGAGTTTTGAAGAGGTAAAAAAAAAAAATGTGGAGTTTTGAAGAGGTAAAAAAAGGAACAAAAAATCAATGTTGGAGTTTTGAAGAGGTAAAAAAAAAATAAAAAAATTTGGAGTTTTGAAGAGGTAAAAAAAAATAAAATAAAATTTGGAGTTTTGAAGAGGTAAAAAAAGGAACAAAAAATCAATGTTGGAGTTTTGAAGAGGTAAAAAAAAAAAAAAGTTGGAGTTTTGAAGAGGTAAAAAAAAAGAAAAAGTTGGAGTTTTGAAAAGGTAAAAAAAAAAAAAGTTGGAGTTTTGAAGAGGTAAAAAAAAAATAAAAAAAAATTGTGGAGTTTTGAAGAGGTAAAAAAAAAAAAAAGTTGGAGTTTTGAAGAGGTAAAAAAAAAAAAAAAATTGAGTTTTGAAGAGGTAAAAAAAAAAAAAAAAAAATATTTGGAGTTTTGAAGAGGTAAAAAAAGGAACAAAAAATCAATGTTGGAGTTTTGAAGAGGTAAAAAAAAAATTTAAAAAAAATTGAGTTTTGAAGAGGTAAAAAAAGGAACAAAAAATCAATGTTGGAGTTTTGAAGAGGTAAAAAAAAAAAAAAAGTTGGAGTTTTGAAGAGGTAAAAAAAGGAACAAAAAATCAATGTTGGAGTTTTGAAGAGGTAAAAAAAAAAAATGGAGTTTTGAAGAGGTAAAAAAAAAAAAAAAATTGTAGAGTTTTGAAGAGGTAAAAAAAATAAAAAGTTGGAGTTTTGAAGAGGTAAAAAAAAAAAATAAAAAAAAATGTGGAGTTTTGAAGAGGTAAAAAAAGGAACAAAAAATCAATGTTGGAGTTTTGAAGAGGTAAAAAAAAAAAAAAAAAAAATTGTAGAGATTTGAAGAGGTAAAAAAAAAAAAAAAAAAAAAATTGAGTTTTGAAGAGGTAAAAAAAAAAAAAAAAAAAAAATTGAGTTTTGAAGAGGTAAAAAAAAAAAAAAAAAAAAATTTGGAGTTTTGAAGAGGTAAAAAAAGGAACAAAAAATCAATGTTGGAGTTTTGAAGAGATAAAAAAAAAATAAAAAAAAATTCAGTTTTGAAGAGGTAAAAAAAGGAACAAAAAATCAATGTTGGAGTTTTGAAGAGGTAAAAAAAAAAATCAATGTTGGAGTTTTGAAGAGGTAAAAAAAAAAAAAAAAAAAGTTGGAGTTTTGAAGAGGTAAAAAAAGGAACAAAAAATCAATGTTGGAGTTTTGAAGAGGTAAAAAAAAAAAAAAAAAAAGTTGGAGTTTTGAAGAGGTAAAAAAAAAAAAAAAAAAAAAAATTGTAGAGTTTTGAAGAGGTAAAAAAAAAAAAAAAAGTTGGAGTTTTGAAGAGGTAAAAAAAAAAAAAAAATTGGAGTTTTGAAGAGGTAAAAAAAAAAAAAAAATTTGGAGTTTTGAAGAGGTAAAAAAAGGAACAAAAAATCAATGTTGGAGTTTTGAAGAGGTAAAAAAAAAAAAAAAAAAAATTGAGTTTTGAAGAGGTAAAAAAAAAAAAAGTTGGAGTTTTGAAGAGGTAAAAAAAGGAACAAAAAATCAATGTTGGAGTTTTGAAGAGGTAAAAAAAAAAAAAAAAAAAAGTTGGAGTTTTGAAGAGGTAAAATAAAAAAAAAGTTGGAGTTTTGAAGAGGTAAAAAAAAAAAAAAAAAAAAAATTGTAGAGTTTTGAAGAGGTAAAAAAAAAAAAAAAAGTTGGAGTTTTGAAGAGGTTAAAAAAAAAATAAAAAAATTTGGAGTTTTGAAGAGGTAAAAAAAAAAAAAGTTGGAGTTTTGAAGAGGTAAAAAAAAAAAAAAAGTTGGAGTTTTGAAGAGGTAAAAAAAAAAAAAAATTGAGTTTTGAAGAGGTAAAAAAAGAAACAAAAAATCAATGTTGGAGTTTTGAAGAGGTAAAAAAAAAAAAAAGTTGGAGTTTTGAAGAGGTAAAAAAAAAAAAAAAGTTGGAGTTTTGAAGAGGTAAAAAAAAAAAAAAAGTTGGAGTTTTGAAGAGGTAAAAAAAAAAAAAAAAATTGAGTTTTGAAGAGGTAAAAAAAGGAACAAAAAATCAATGTTGGAGTTTTGAAGAGGTAAAAAAAAAAAAAAGTTGGAGTTTTGAAGAGGTAAAAAAAAAAAAAAAGTTGGAGTTTTGAAGAGGTAAAAAAAAAAAAAGTTGGAGTTTTGAAGAGGTAAAAAAAAAATAAAAAAAAATTGTGGAGTTTTGAAGAGGTAAAAAAAAAAAAAAGTTGGAGTTTTGAAGAGGTAAAAAAAAAAAAAGAAATTGAGTTTTGAAGAGGTAAAAAAAAAAAAAAAAAAATATTTGGAGTTTTGAAGAGGTAAAAAAAGGAACAAAAAATCAATGTTGGAGTTTTGAAGAGGTAAAAAAAAAATTTAAAAAAAATTGAGTTTTGAAGAGGTAAAAAAAGGAACAAAAAATCAATGTTGGAGTTTTGAAGAGGTAAAAAAAAAAAAAATGGAGTTTTGAAGAGGTAAAAAAAAAAAAAAAAATTGTAGAGTTTTGAAGAGGTAAAAAAAAATAAAAAGTTGGAGTTTTGAAGAGGTAAAAAAAAAAAATGTGGAGTTTTGAAGAGGTAAAAAAAGGAACAAAAAATCAATGTTGGAGTTTTGAAGAGGTAAAAAAAAAAAAAAAAAAAATTGTAGAGATTTGAAGAGGTAAAAAAAAAAAATGTTGGAGTTTTGAAGAGGTAAAAAAAAAAAAAAAAAAAAATTGAGTTTTGAAGAGGTAAAAAAAAAAAAAAAAAAAAATTTGGAGTTTTGAAGAGGTAAAAAAAAATAAAATAAAATTTGGAGTTTTGAAGAGGTAAAAAAAGGAACAAAAAATCAATGTTGGAGTTTTGAAGAGGTAAAAAAAAAAAAAAGTTGGAGTTTTGAAGAGGTAAAAAAAAAAAAAAAAAAAAATTGTAGAGATTTGAAGAGGTAAAAAAAAAAAAATGTTGGAGTTTTGAAGAGGTAAAAAAAAAAAAAAAAAAAAATTGAGTTTTGAAGAGGTAAAAAAAAAAAAAAAAAAATTTGGAGTTTTGAAGAGGTAAAAAAAGGAACAAAAAATCAATGTTGGAGTTTTGAAGAGATAAAAAAAAAATAAAAAAAAAATCAGTTTTGAAGAGGTAAAAAAAGGAACAAAAAATCAATGTTGGAGTTTTGAAGAGGTAAAAAAAAAAATCAATGTTGGAGTTTTGAAGAGGTAAAAAAAAAAAAAAAAAAGTTGGAGTTTTGAAGAGGTAAAAAAAGGAACAAAAAATCAATGTTGGAGTTTTGAAGAGGTAAAAAAAAAAAAAAAAAAAGTTGGAGTTTTGAAGAGGTAAAAAAAAAAAAAGTTGGAGTTTTGAAGAGGTAAAAAAAAAAAAAAAAAAAAAATTGTAGAGTTTTGAAGAGGTAAAAAAAAAAAAAAAGTTGGAGTTTTGAAGAGGTAAAAAAAAAAAAAAATTGGAGTTTTGAAGAGGTAAAAAAAAAAAAAAAATTTGGAGTTTTGAAGAGGTAAAAAAAGGAACAAAAAATCAATGTTGGAGTTTTGAAGAGGTAAAAAAAAAATAAAAAAAAATTGAGTTTTGAAGAGGTAAAAAAAAAAAAAGTTGGAGTTTTGAAGAGGTAAAAAAAGGAACAAAAAATCAATGTTGGAGTTTTGAAGAGGTAAAAAAAAAAAAAAAAAAGTTGGAGTTTTGAAGAGGTAAAATAAAAAAAAAGTTGGAGTTTTGAAGAGGTAAAAAAAAAAAAAAAAAAAAAATTGTAGAGTTTTGAAGAGGTAAAAAAAAAAAAAAAAGTTGGAGTTTTGAAGAGGTTAAAAAAAAAATAAAAAAATTTGGAGTTTTGAAGAGGTAAAAAAAAAAAAAGTTGGAGTTTTGAAGAGGTAAAAAAAAAAAAAAAAGTTGGAGTTTTGAAGAGGTAAAAAAAAAAAAAAGTTGGAGTTTTGAAGAGGTAAAAAAAAAAAAAAAGTTGGAGTTTTGAAGAGGTAAAAAAAAAAAAAAAAATTGAGTTTTGAAGAGGTAAAAAAAGGAACAAAAAATCAATGTTGGAGTTTTGAAGAGGTAAAAAAAAAAAAAAAAAAAAGTTGGAGTTTTGAAGAGGTAAAAAAAAAAAAAAGTTGGAGTTTTGAAGAGGTAAAAAAAAAAAAAAAAAAATTGTAGAGTTTTGAAGAGGTAAAAAAAAAAAAAAAAAATTTGGAGTTTTGAAGAGGTAAAAAAAAATAAAATAAAATTTGGAGTTTTGAAGAGGTAAAAAAAGGAACAAAAAATCAATGTTGGAGTTTTGAAGAGGTAAAAAAAAAAAAAAAAAAAATTGAGTTTTGAAGAGGTAAAAAAAAAAAAAGTTGGAGTTTTGAAGAGGTAAAAAAAGGAACAAAAAAATTAATGTTGGAGTTTTGAAGAGGTAAAAAAAAAAAAAAAAAAGTTGGAGTTTTGAAGAGGTAAAAAAAGGAACAAAAAATCAATGTTGGAGTTTTGAAGAGGTAAAAAAAAAAATCAATGTTGGAGTTTTGAAGAGGTAAAAAAAAAAAAAAAAAAAGTTGGAGTTTTGAAGAGGTAAAAAAAAAAAAAGTTGGAGTTTTGAAGAGGTAAAAAAAAAAAAAAAAAAAAAATTGTAGAGTTTTGAAGAGGTAAAAAAAAAAAAAAAAGTTGGAGTTTTGAAGAGGTAAAAAAAAAAAAAAAATTGGAGTTTTGAAGAGGTAAAAAAAAAAAAAAAATTTGGAGTTTTGAAGAGGTAAAAAAAGGAACAAAAAATCAATGTTGGAGTTTTGAAGAGGTAAAAAAAAAATTAAAAAAAATTGAGTTTTGAAGAGGTAAAAAAAAAAAAGTTGGAGTTTTGAAGAGGTAAAAAAAGGAACAAAAAATCAATGTTGGAGTTTTGAAGAGGTAAAAAAAAAAAAAAAAAAGTTGGAGTTTTGAAGAGGTAAAATAAAAAAAAAGTTGGAGTTTTGAAGAGGTAAAAAAAAATAAAAAAAAAAATTGTAGAGTTTTGAAGAGGTAAAAAAAAAAAAAAAAAGTTGGAGTTTTGAAGAGGTAAAAAAAAAAAAAAAAATTGAGTTTTGAAGAGGTAAAAAAAGGAACAAAAAATCAATGTTGGAGTTTTGAAGAGGTAAAAAAAAAATAAAAAAATTTGGAGTTTTGAAGAGGTAAAAAAAAATAAAATAAAATTTGGAGTTTTGAAGAGGTAAAAAAAGAAACAAAAAATCAATGTTGGAGTTTTGAAGAGGTAAAAAAAAAAAAAGTTGGAGTTTTGAAGAGGTAAAAAAAAAAAAAAAGTTGGAGTTTTGAAGAGGTAAAAAAAAAAAAAAAGTTGGAGTTTTGAAGAGGTAAAAAAAAAAAAAAAAATTGAGTTTTGAAGAGGTAAAAAAAGGAACAAAAAATCAATGTTGGAGTTTTGAAGAGGTAAAAAAAAAAAAAAGTTGGAGTTTTGAAGAGGTAAAAAAAGGAACAAAAAATCAATGTTGGAGTTTTGAAGAGGTAAAAAAAAAAAAATGGAGTTTTGAAGAGGTAAAAAAAAAAAAAAATTGTAGAGTTTTGAAGAGGTAAAAAAAATAAAAAGTTGGAGTTTTGAAGAGGTAAAAAAAAAAAATAAAAAAAAATGTGGAGTTTTGAAGAGGTAAAAAAAGGAACAAAAAATCAATGTTGGAGTTTTGAAGAGGTAAAAAAAAAAAAAAAAAAAATTGTAGAGATTTGAAGAGGTAAAAAAAAAAAAATGTTGGAGTTTTGAAGAGGTAAAAAAAAAAAAAAAAAAAAATTGAGTTTTGAAGAGGTAAAAAAAAAAAAAAAAAAAATTTGGAGTTTTGAAGAGGTAAAAAAAGGAACAAAAAATCAATGTTGGAGTTTTGAAGAGATAAAAAAAAAATAAAAAAAAATTCAGTTTTGAAGAGGTAAAAAAAGGAACAAAAAATCAATGTTGGAGTTTTGAAGAGGTAAAAAAAAAAATCAATGTTGGAGTTTTGAAGAGGTAAAAAAAAAAAAAAAAAAAGTTGGAGTTTTGAAGAGGTAAAAAAAGGAACAAAAAATCAATGTTGGAGTTTTGAAGAGGTAAAAAAAAAAAAAAAAAAAGTTGGAGTTTTGAAGAGGTAAAAAAAAAAAAAAAAAAAAAATTGTAGAGTTTTGAAGAGGTAAAAAAAAAAAAAAAAGTTGGAGTTTTGAAGAGGTAAAAAAAAAAAAAAAATTGGAGTTTTGAAGAGGTAAAAAAAAAAAAAAAATTTGGAGTTTTGAAGAGGTAAAAAAAGGAACAAAAAATCAATGTTGGAGTTTTGAAGAGGTAAAAAAAAAAAAAAAAAAAATTGAGTTTTGAAGAGGTAAAAAAA
>NW_028258626.1:97500-100000 GCF_982586985.1 Callionymus lyra
AAAAAATCAATGTTGGAGTTTTGAAGAGGTAAAAAAAAAATAAAAAAATTTGGAGTTTTGAAGAGGTAAAAAAAAATAAAATAAAATTTGGAGTTTTGAAGAGGTAAAAAAAGGAACAAAAAATCAATGTTGGAGTTTTGAAGAGGTAAAAAAAAAATTAAAAAAAAATTGAGTTTTGAAGAGGTAAAAAAAGGAACAAAAAATCAATGTTGGAGTTTTGAAGAGGTAAAAAAAAAAAAAAGTTGGAGTTTTGAAGAGGTAAAAAAAGGAACAAAAAATCAATGTTGGAGTTTTGAAGAGGTAAAAAAAAAAAAATGGAGTTTTGAAGAGGTAAAAAAAAAATAAAAAATTGTAGAGTTTTGAAGAGGTAAAAAAAAATAAAAAGTTGGAGTTTTGAAGAGGTAAAAAAAAATAAAAAGTTGGAGTTTTGAAGAGGTAAAAAAAATAAATAAAAAAAATGTGGAGTTTTGAAGAGGTAAAAAAAGGAACAAAAAATCAATGTTGGAGTTTTGAAGAGGTAAAAAAAAAAAAAAAAAAAATTGTAGAGATTTGAAGAGGTAAAAAAAAATAAAATAAAATTTGGAGTTTTGAAGAGGTAAAAAAAGGAACAAAAAATCAATGTTGGAGTTTTGAAGAGGTAAAAAAAAAAAAAAAAAAAATTGAGTTTTGAAGAGGTAAAAAAAAAAAAGTTGGAGTTTTGAAGAGGTAAAAAAAGGAACAAAAAATCAATGTTGGAGTTTTGAAGAGGTAAAAAAAAAAAAAAAAAAAGTTGGAGTTTTGAAGAGGTAAAAAAAAAAAAAAGTTGGAGTTTTGAAGAGGTAAAAAAAAAAAAAAAGTTGGAGTTTTGAAGAGGTAAAAAAAAAAAAAGTTGGAGTTTTGAAGAGGTAAAAAAAAAAAAAAAAAAATTGTGGAGTTTTGAAGAGGTAAAAAAAAAAAAAAAGTTGGAGTTTTGAAGAGGTAAAAAAAAAAAAAAAATTGAGTTTTGAAGAGGTAAAAAAAAAAAAAAAAAAATATTTGGAGTTTTGAAGAGGTAAAAAAAGGAACAAAAAATCAATGTTGGAGTTTTGAAGAGGTAAAAAAAAAATTAAAAAAAAATTGAGTTTTGAAGAGGTAAAAAAAGGAACAAAAAATCAATGTTGGAGTTTTGAAGAGGTAAAAAAAAAAAAAAAGTTGGAGTTTTGAAGAGGTAAAAAAAGGAACAAAAAATCAATGTTGGAGTTTTGAAGAGGTAAAAAAAAAAAAAATGGAGTTTTGAAGAGGTAAAAAAAAAATAAAAAATTGTAGAGTTTTGAAGAGGTAAAAAAAAATAAAAAGTTGGAGTTTTGAAGAGGTAAAAAAAAATAAAAAGTTGGAGTTTTGAAGAGGTAAAAAAAAAAAATAAAAAAAAATGTGGAGTTTTGAAGAGGTAAAAAAAGGAACAAAAAATCAATGTTGGAGTTTTGAAGAGGTAAAAAAAAAAAAAAAAAAAATTGTAGAGATTTGAAGAGGTAAAAAAAAAAAAATGTTGGAGTTTTGAAGAGGTAAAAAAAAAAAAAAAAAAAAATTGAGTTTTGAAGAGGTAAAAAAAAAAAAAAAGTTGGAGTTTTGAAGAGGTAAAAAAAAAAAAAAAAAATTGGAGTTTTGAAGAGGTAAAAAAAAAAAAAAATTTGGAGTTTTGAAGAGGTAAAAAAAGGAACAAAAAATCAATGTTGGAGTTTTGAAGAGGTAAAAAAAAAAAAAAAAAAAATTGAGTTTTGAAGAGGTAAAAAAAAAAAAAGTTGGAGTTTTGAAGAGGTAAAAAAAGGAACAAAAAATCAATGTTGGAGTTTTGAAGAGGTAAAAAAAAAAAAAAAAAAGTTGGAGTTTTGAAGAGGTAAAATAAAAAAAAAGTTGGAGTTTTGAAGAGGTAAAAAAAAAAAAAAAAAAAAATTGTAGAGTTTTGAAGAGGTAAAAAAAAAAAAAAAGTTGGAGTTTTGAAGAGGTAAAAAAAAAAAAAAAAAAAAATTGTAGAGTTTTGAAGAGGTAAAAAAAAAAAAAAAAGTTGGAGTTTTGAAGAGGTAAAAAAAAAAAAAGTTGGAGTTTTGAAGAGGTAAAAAAAAAAAAAAAGTTGGAGTTTTGAAGAGGTAAAAAAAAAAAAGTTGGAGTTTTGAAGGTAAAAAAAAAAAAAAAAAATTGTGGAGTTTTGAAGAGGTAAAAAAAAAAAAAAAGTTGGAGTTTTGAAGAGGTAAAAAAAAAAAAAGTTGGAGTTTTGAAGAGGTAAAAAAAAAAAAAAAAAAATTGTGGAGTTTTGAAGAGGTAAAAAAAAAAAAAAAAGTTGGAGTTTTGAAGAGGTAAAAAAAAAAAAAGTTGGAGTTTTGAAGAGGTAAAAAAAAAAAAAGTTGGAGTTTTGAAGAGGTAAAAAAAAAAAAGTTGGAGTTTTGAAGAGGTAAAAAAAAAAAAAAAATTGTGGAGTTTTGAAGAGGTAAAAAAAAAAAAAAGTTGGAGTTTTGAAGAGGTAAAAAAAAAAAAAATTGAGTTTTGA
>NW_028258627.1:10000-17500 GCF_982586985.1 Callionymus lyra
TTTCCCTCTCCCACCCACAATCCCTCCTCCTGCGGGGATGGAGAACCAGGGGCCTGGGTGACATCCTCATGCGGGGATGGGGTACCAGGAGGCCGGGGAACATTTTCAACACTTTGGGGCATTTTTAAACACTTTAGCCTTTTTTTCCCTCTCCCACCCACAATCCCTCCTCCTGCGGGGATGGAGAACCAGGGGCCTGGGTGACATCCTCATGCGGGGATGGGGTACCAGGAGGCCGGGGAACATTTTCAACACTTTGGGGCATTTTTAAACACTTTGCTCTTTTTCCCCCTCTCCCAACCAGGGGGCCTGGGGAGCCTCCTCCTGCGGGGATGGGGAACCAGGGGCCTGGGGAACATTTTCAACACTTTGGGGCATTTTTAAACACTTTGCTCTTTTTCCCCCTCTCCCAACCAGGGGGCCTGGGGAGCCTCCTCCTGCGGGGATGGGGAACCAGGGGCCTGGGGAACATTTTCAACACTTTGGGGCATTTTTAAACACTTTGCTCTTTTTCCCCCTCTCCCAACCAGGGGGCCTGGGGAGCCTCCTCCTGCGGGGATGGGGAACCAGGGGCCTGGGGAACATTTTCAACACTTTGGGGGCATTTTTAAACACTTTGCTCTTTTTCCCCCTCTCCCAACCAGGGGGCCTGGGGAGCCTCCTCCTGCGGGGATGGGGAACCAGGGGCCTGGGGAACATTTTCAACACTTTGGGGGCATTTTTAAACACTTTGCTCTTTTTCCCCCTCTCCCAACCAGGGGGCCTGGGGAGCCTCCTCCTGCGGGGATGGAGAACCAGGGGGCCTGGGGAGCCTCCTCCTGCGGGGATGGAGAACCAGGGGGCCTGGGGAGCCTCCTCCTGCGGGCATGGAGAACCAGGGGGCCTGGGGAGCCTCCTCCTGCGGGGATGGGGAACCAGGGGCCTGGGGAGCCTCCTCCTGCGGGCATGGAGAACCAGGGGGCCTGGGGAGCCTCCTCCTGCGGGGATGGGGAACCAGGGGGCCTGGGGAGCCTCCTCCTGCACCAGGGGGCCTGGGGAGCCTCCTCCTGCGGGGATGGGGAACCAGGGGGCCTGGGGAGCCTCCTCCTGCGGTGATGGGGAACCATGGGGCCTGGGGAGCCTCCTCCTGCGGGGATGGGGAACCAGGGGGCCTGGGGAGCCTCCTCCTGCGGGGATGGGGAACCAGGGGCCTGGGGAGCCTCCTCCTGCACCAGGGGGCCTGGGGAGCCTCCTCCTGCGGGGATGGGGAACCAGGGGGCCTGGGGAGCCTCCTCCTGCGGGGATGGGGAACCAGGGGCCTGGGGAACATTTTCAACACTTTGGGGCATTTCACAAGCGCTTCCCTCGCTTACGGCCACACCACCCTGAATGAGCCCGATCTCGTCTGATCTCGGAAGCCAAGCAGGGTCGGGCCCAGTTAGTACTTGGATGGGAGACCGCCTGGGAATACTGGGTGCTGTAAGCATTTTTTTTTGCCATTATTTGTGGGTAGAAAAGTGAGAAAAGTGACCTAAAATAGAACCGGGACTAGGCGGCAGTTCCCCCCACCAGGCGGCGGCATTTGGGGCATTATTTGTGGGTAAGAAAGTGAGAAAAGTGACCTAAAATAGAACCGGGACTAGGCGGCAGTTCCCCCCACCAGGCGGCGGCATTTGGGGCATTATTTGTGGGTCAGAAAGTGAGAAAAGTGACCTAAAATAGAACCGGGACTAGGCGGCAGTTCCCCCCACCAGGCGGCGGCATTTGGGGCATTATTTGTGGGTCAGAAAGTGAGAAAAGTGACCTAAAATAGAACCGGGACTAGGCGGCAGTTCCCCCCACCAGGCGGCGGCATTTGGGGCATTATTTGTGGGTAAGAAAGTGAGAAAAGTGACCTAAAATAGAACCGGGACTAGGCGGCAGTTCCCCCCACCAGGCGGCGGCATTTGGGGCATTATTTGTGGGTCAGAAAGTGAGAAAAGGGACCTAAAATAGAACCGGGACTAGGCGGCAGTTCCCCCCACCAGGCGGCGGCATTTGGGGCATTATTTGTGGGTCAGAAAGTGAGAAAAGTGACCTAAAATAGAACCGGGACTAGGCGGCAGTTCCCCCCACCAGGCGGCGGCATTTGGGGCATTATTTGTGGGTCAGAAAGTGAGAAAAGTGACCTAAAATAGAACCGGGACTAGGCGGCAGTTCCCCCCACCAGGCGGCGGCATTTGGGGCATTATTTGTGGGTCAGAAAGTGAGAAAAGTGACCTAAAATAGAACCGGGACTAGGCGGCAGTTCCCCCCACCAGGCGGCGGCATTTGGGGCATTATTTGTGGGTCAGAAAGTGAGAAAAGGGACCTAAAATAGAACCGGGACTAGGCGGCAGTTCCCCCCACCAGGCGGCGGCATTTGGGGCATTATTTGTGGGTCAGAAAGTGAGAAAAGGGACCTAAAATAGAACCGGGACTAGGCGGCAGTTCCCCCCACCAGGCGGCGGCATTTGGGGCATTATTTGTGGGTCAGAAAGTGAGAAAAGTGACCTAAAATAGAACCGGGACTAGGCGGCAGTTCCCCCCACCAGGCGGCGGCATTTGGGGCATTATTTGTGGGTCAGAAAGTGAGAAAAGTGACCTAAAATAGAACCGGGACTAGGCGGCAGTTCCCCCCACCAGGCGGCGGCATTTGGGGCATTATTTGTGGGTCAGAAAGTGAGAAAAGTGACCTAAAATAGAACCGGGACTAGGCGGCAGTTCCCCCACCAGGTGGCGGCATTTGGGGACCCGTAGTGTGGGCAGAAAACTCACCAAAGTGACTTAAAATAGAACCGGTGCAGGCGGCATGTTCCCCCACCAGATGGCGGCATTTGGGGACCCGTAGTGTGGGCAGAAAACTCACCAAAGTGACTTAAAATAGAACCGGCGCAGGCGGCATGTTCCCCCACCAGATGGCGGCATTTGGGGACCCGTAGTGTGGGTAGAAAACTCACCAAAGTGACTTAAAATAGAACCGGTGCAGGCGGCATGTTCCCCCACCAGATGGCGGCATTTGGGGACCCGTAGTGTGGGTAGAAAACTCACCAAAGTGACTTAAAATAGAACCGGTGCAGGCGGCATGTTCCCCCACCAGATGGCGGCATTTGGGGACCCGTAGTGTGGGTAGAAAACTCACCAAAGTGACTTAAAATAGAACCGGTGCAGGCGGCATGTTCCCCCACCAGATGGCGGCATTTGGGGACCCGTAGTGTGGGCAGAAAACTCACCAAAGTGACTTAAAATAGAACCGGTGCAGGCGGCATGTTCCCCCACCAGATGGCGGCATTTGGGGACCCGTAGTGTGGGCAGAAAACTCACCAAAGTGACTTAAAATAGAACCGGTGCAGGCGGCATGTTCCCCCACCAGATGGCGGCATTTGGGGACCCGTAGTGTGGGCAGAAAACTCACCAAAGTGACTTAAAATAGAACCGGTGCAGGCGGCATGTTCCCCCACCAGATGGCGGCATTTGGGGACCCGTAGTGTGGGCAGAAAACTCACCAAAGTGACTTAAAATAGAACCGGTGCAGGCGGCATGTTCCCCCACCAGATGGCGGCATTTGGGGACCTGCAGTGTGGGTAGAAAACTCACCAAAGTGTCCTAAAATAGAACCGGGACCAGGGGGCCTCTTCCCCCACCAGGTGGCGGGCTTGGGGGGCTTGGTTTCCGGGTAGAAAACTCACCAAAGTGTCCTAAAATAGAACCAGGACCAGGGGGCATGTTCCCCCACCAGGCGGCGGGCTTGGGGGGCTTGGTTTGCGGGTAGAAAACTCACCAAAGTGTCCTAAAATAGAACCAGGACCAGGGGGCATGTTCCCCCACCAGGTGGCGGGCTTGGGGGGCTTGGTTTCCGGGTAGAAAACTCACCAAAGTGTCCTAAAATAGAACCAGGACCAGGGGGCATGTTCCCCCACCAGGCGGCGGGCTTGGGGGGCTTGGTTTGCGGGTAGAAAACTCACCAAAGTGTCCTAAAATAGAACCAGGACCAGGGGGCATGTTCCCCCACCAGGCGGCGGGCTTGGGGGGCTTGGTTTGCGGGTAGAAAACTCACCAAAGTGACCTAAAATAGAACCGGGCTAGGCGGCATGTTCCCCCACCAGGCGGCGGGCTTGGGGGGCTTGGTTTGCGGGTAGAAAACTCACCAAAGTGTCCTAAAATAGAACCGGGACCAGGGGGCCTCTTCCCCCACCAGGCGGCGGGCTTGGGGGGCTTGGTTTGCGGGTAGAAAACTCACCAAAGTGTCCTAAAATAGAACCGGGACCAGGGGGCCTCTTCCCCCACCAGGCGGCGGGCTTGGGGGGCTTGGTTTGCGGGTAGAAAACTCACCAAAGTGACCTAAAATAGAACCGGGCCAGGCGGCATGCTCCCCCACCAGGCGGCGGGCTTGGGGGGCTTGGTTTGCGGGTAGAAAACTCACCAAAGTATCGGCAAAATAGAACCAGGGAAGGGGGGGATGTCGGTCACAAGGTGCCCGAGTCAGAGAACCAGGAAAACGGACATAAATCCAGAAAACCTCGGTGTCTGACTGCTCCTCAAAAAGTGGTCTTTTTGATGTCACGAGCGCAACCACCTAGAGGTTAATGGGGAGGGATGGTGTGAGCGCAAACGGATTTTTCCTAAGTGTGACTGCTCCTCAAAAAGTGGTCTTTTTGATGTCACGAGCGCAACCACCTAGAGGTTAATGGGGAGGGATGGTGTGAGCGCAAACGGATTTTTCCTAAGTGTGACTGCTCCTCAAAAAGTGGTCTTTTTGATGTCACGAGCGCAACCACCTAGAGGTTAATAGGGAGCGAGTACAACAGGGGAGGGAGTGAATGGGCTCGGACTGTGGCCGAGCCTGGTGCCTCAAAATCGGACAAGGTTGGACTGGAAGCCCGCTGAGAACTCTGGTTCTTTTGCCAGACGAAACGAATTTTTTCCGAGTGTGACTGCTCTGCAAAAAGTGGTCTTTTTGATGTCACGAGCGCAACCACCTAGAGGTTAATGGGGAGGGAGTGGAAAAAACGACAAAGTGTTGAGCTCCGGACCGGGATGGCGGGCGACTCGAGCGGTCATGCCCGACTTTGAGACACTTTGTCGCGGTCATGCGAGCGACCTCCACTGCTCCCCGGAGGTGCCCCGGACCGGGTTGGCGGGTGACTCGAGCGGTCGTGCCCGACTTTGAGACACTTTGTCGCGGTCATGCGGGCGTCCTCCGCCGGTCCCCGGAGGTGCCCCGGACCGGGTTGGCGGGTGACTCGAGCGGTCATGCCCGACTTTGAGACACTTTGTCGCGGTCATGCGGGCGTCCTCCGCCGGTCCCTGGAGGTGCCCCGGACCGGGTTGGCGGGTGACTCGAGCGGTCGTGCCCGACTTTGAGACACTTTGTCGCGGTCATGCGGGCGTCCTCCGCCGGTCCCTGGAGGTGCCCCGGACCGGGTTGGCGGGTGACTCGAGCGGTCGTGCCCGACTTTGAGACACTTTGTCGCGGTCATGCGGGCGTCCTCCGCCGGTCCCCGGAGGTGCCCCGGACCGGGTTGGCGGGTGACTCGAGCGGTCATGCCCGACTTTGAGACACTTTGTCGCGGTCATGCGGGCGTCCTCCGCCGGTCCCTGGAGGTGCCCCGGACCGGGTTGGCGGGTGACTCGAGCGGTCGTGCCCGACTTTGAGACACTTTGTCGCGGGCATGCGGGCGTCCTCCGCCGGTCCCTGGAGGTGCCCCGGACCGGGTTGGCGGGTGACTCGAGCGGTCGTGCCCGACTTTGAGACACTTTGTCGCGGTCATGCGGGCGTCCTCCGCCGGTCCCCGGAGGTGCCCCGGACCGGGTTGGCGGGTGACTCGAGCGGTCATGCCCGACTTTGAGACACTTTGTCGCGGTCATGCGGGCCTCCTCCGCCGGTCCCTGGAGGTGCCCCGGACCGGGTTGGCGGGTGACTCGAGCGGTCGTGCCCGACTTTGAGACACTTTGTCGCGGTCATGCGGGCGTCCTCCGCCGGTCCCTGGAGGTGCCCCGGACCGGGTTGGCGGGTGACTCGAGCGGTCGTGCCCGACTTTGAGACACTTTGTCGCGGTCATGCGGGCGTCCTCCGCCGGTCCCTGGAGGTGCCCCGGACCGGGTTGGCGGGTGACTCAAGCGGTCATGCCCGACTTTGAGACACTTTGCCGCGGTCATGCGGGCGACCTCCGCCGGTCCCTGGAGGTGCCCCGGACCGGGTTGGCGGGTGACTCGAGCGGTCGTGCCCGACTTTGAGACACTTTGCCGCGGTCATGCGGGCGACCTCCGCCGGTCCCTGGATGGCGGGCTCCAGTGAGGTCGGCGGGGGAAGGCTCGGGCTGAGGCCGACTTCGGTGCCTCAAAGTCGGACAAGGTTGGATTGGAAGTCCGCTGTGTTGAGGACCAGTGGCATTCGGCGGTGGAACGCTCAGAACTTGGCCGACATCGGTGCCTCAACGTCGGACAAGGTTGGAGTGGATGACCGCTGATAACTCTGGTTCTTTTGCCAGACGAAAGAAATTTTTCCCGAGTGTGACTGCTCTGAAAAAAGTGGTCTTTTTGATGTCACGAGCGCAACCACCTAGAGGTTAATAGGGAGGCACCATAACAGGAGAGGGAGTGAAAAGGCTCGGAGGGTGGCCGAGCCTGGTGCCTCAAAATCGGACAAGGTTGGAGTGGATGACCGCTGAAAACTCTGGTTCTTTTGCCAGACGAAAGAAATTTTTTCCGAGTGTGACTGCTCTGCAAAAAGTGGTCTTTTTGATGTCACGAGCGCAACCACCTAGAGGTTAATAGGGAGGCACCATAACAGGAGAGGGAGTGAAAAGGCTCGGACGGTGGCCGAGCCTGGTGCCTCAAAATCGGACAAGGTTGGAGTGGATGACCGCTGAAAACTCTGGTTCTTTTGCCAGACGAAAGAAATTTTTCCCGAGTGTGACTGCTCTGCAAAAAGTGGTCTTTTTGATGTCACGAGCGCAACCACCTAGAGGTTAATAGGGAGGCACCATAACAGGAGAGGGAGTGAAAAGGCTCGGAGGGTGGCCGAGCCTGGTGCCTCAAAATCGGACAAGGTTGGAGTGGATGACCGCTGAAAACTCTGGTTCTTTTGCCTGACGAAAGAAATTTTTTTCCGAGTGTGACTGCTCTGCAAAAAGTGGTCTTTTTGATGTCACGAGCGCAACCACCTAGAGGTTAATAGGGAGGCACCATAACAGGAGAGGGAGTGAAAAGGCTCGGAGGGTGGCCGAGCCTGGTGCCTCAAAGTCGGACAAGGTTGGAGTGGATGACCGCTGAAAACTCTGGTTCTTTTGCCAGACGAAAGAAATTTTTTCCGAGTGTGACTGCTCTTCAAAAAGTGGTCTTTTTGATGTCACGAGCGCAACCACCTAGAGGTTAATAGGGAGGCACCATAACAGGAGAGGGAAGGAAAAGGCTCGGAGGGTGGCCGAGCCTGGTGCCTCAAAGTCGGACAAGGTTGGAGTGGATGGCCGCGGAGAACTCTGGTTCTTTTGCCTGACGAAA
>NW_028258627.1:30000-40000 GCF_982586985.1 Callionymus lyra
CTGGGGAGCCTCCTCCTGCGGGGATGGGGAACCAGGGGCCTGGGGAACATTTTCAACACTTTGGGGCATTTTTAAACACTTTGCTCTTTTTCCCCCTCTCCCAACCAGGGGGCCTTGGGAGCCTCCTCCTGCGGGGATGGGGAACCAGGGGCCTGGGGAACATTTTCAACACTTTGGGGCATTTTTAAACACTTTGCTCTTTTTCCCCCTCTCCCAACCAGGGGGCCTGGGGAGCCTCCTCCTGAGGGGATGGGGAGCCAGGGGCCTGGGGAACATTTTCAACACTTTGGGGCATTTTTAAACACTTTGGTCTTTTTCCCCCTCTCCCAACCAGGGGGCCTGGGGAGCCTCCTCCTGCGGGGATGGGGAACCAGGGGCCTGGGGAACATTTTCAACACTTTGGGGCATTTTTAAACACTTTGCTCTTTTTCCCCCTCTCCCAACCAGGGGCCTGGGGAGCCTCCTCCTGCGGGCATGGAGAACCAGGGGGCCTGGGGAGCCTCCTCCTGCGGGGATGGGGAACCAGGGGCCTGGGGGGCCTCCTCCTGCGGGGATGGAGAACCAGGGGGCCTGGGGAGCCTCCTCCTGCGGGGATGGGGAACCAGGGGGCCTGGGGAGCCTCCTCCTGCGGGCATGGAGAACCAGGGGGCCTGGGGAGCCTCCTCCTGCGGGGATGGGGAACCAGGGGGCCTGGGGAGCCTCCTCCTGCGGGGATGGAGAACCAGGGGGCCTGGGGAGCCTCCTCCTGCGGGGATGGGGAACCAGGGGGCCTGGGGAGCCTCCTCCTGCGGGGATGGAGAACCAGGGGGCCTGGGGAGCCTCCTCCTGCGGTCATGGAGAACCAGGGGGCCTGGGGAGCCTCCTCCTGCGGGCATGGAGAACCAGGGGCCTGGGGAGCCTCCTCCTGCGGGGATGGAGAACCAGGGGGCCTGGGGAGCCTCCTCCTGCGGGCATGGAGAACCAGGGGGCCTGGGGAGCCTCCTCCTGCGGGCATGGAGAACCAGGGGGCCTGGGGAGCCTCCTCCTGCGGGGATGGGGAACCAGGGGCCTGGGGAGCCTCCTCCTGCGGGGATGGAGAACCAAGGGGCCTGGGGAGCCTCCTCCTGCGGGCATGGAGAACATGGGGGCCTGGGGAGCCTCCTCCTGCGGGCATGGAGAACCAGGGGGCCTGGGGAGCCTCCTCCTGCGGGCATGGAGAACCAGGGGGCCTGGGGAGCCTCCTCCTGCGGGGATGGAGAACCAGGGGCCTGGGGAGCCTCCTCCTGCGGGGATGGAGAACCAAGGGGCCTGGGGAGCCTCCTCCTGCGGGCATGGAGAACATGGGGGTCTGGGGAGCCTCCTCCTGCGGGGATGGAGAACCAGGGGGCCTGGGGAGCCTCCTCCTGCGGGGATGGGGAACCAGGGGGCCTGGGGAGCCTCCTCCTGCGGTGATGGGGAACCATGGGGCCTGGGGAGCCTCCTCCTGCGGGGATGGAGAACCAGGGGGCCTGGGGAGCCTCCTCCTGCGGGGATGGAGAACCAGGGCGCCTGGGGAGCCTACTCCTGCGGGGATGGAGAACCAAGGGGCCTGGGGAGCCTCCTCCTGCGGGCATGGAGAACATGGGGGCCTGGGGAGCCTCCTCCTGCGGGGATGGAGAACCAGGGGGCCTGGGGAGCCTCCTCCTGCGGGGATGGGGAACCAGGGGGCCTGGGGAGCCTCCTCCTGCACCAGGGGGCCTGGGGAGCCTCCTCCTGCGGGGATGGGGAACCAGGGGGCCTGGGGAGCCTCCTCCTGCGGTGATGGGGAACCATGGGGCCTGGGGAGCCTCCTCCTGCGGGGATGGGGAACCAGGGGGCCTGGGGAGCCTCCTCCTGCGGGGATGGGGAACCAGGGGCCTGGGGAGCCTCCTCCTGCACCAGGGGGCTTGGGGAGCCTCCTCCTGCGGGGATGGGGAACCAGGGGGCCTGGGGAGCCTCCTCCTGCGGGGATGGGGAACCAGGGGCCTGGGGAACATTTTCAACACTTTGGGGCATTTCACAAGCGCTTCCCTCGCTTACGGCCACACCACCCTGAATGAGCCCGATCTCGTCTGATCTCGGAAGCCAAGCAGGGTCGGGCCCAGTTAGTACTTGGATGGGAGACCGCCTGGGAATACTGGGTGCTGTAAGCATTTTTTTTTGCCATTATTTGTGGGTAGAAAAGTGAGAAAAGTGACCTAAAATAGAACCGGGACTAGGCGGCAGTTCCCCCCACCAGGCGGCGGCATTTGGGGCATTATTTGTGGGTAAGAAAGTGAGAAAAGTGACCTAAAATAGAACCGGGACTAGGCGGCAGTTCCCCCCACCAGGCGGCGGCATTTGGGGCATTATTTGTGGGTAAGAAAGTGAGAAAAGTGACCTAAAATAGAACCGGGACTAGGCGGCAGTTCCCCCCACCAGGCGGCGGCATTTGGGGCATTATTTGTGGGTCAGAAAGTGAGAAAAGTGACCTAAAATAGAACCGGGACTAGGCGGCAGTTCCCCCCACCAGGCGGCGGCATTTGGGGCATTATTTGTGGGTCAGAAAGTGAGAAAAGTGACCTAAAATAGAACCGGGACTAGGCGGCAGTTCCCCCCACCAGGCGGCGGCATTTGGGGCATTATTTGTGGGTAAGAAAGTGAGAAAAGTGACCTAAAATAGAACCGGGACTAGGCGGCAGTTCCCCCCACCAGGCGGCGGCATTTGGGGCATTATTTGTGGGTCAGAAAGTGAGAAAAGTGACCTAAAATAGAACCGGGACTAGGCGGCAGTTCCCCCCACCAGGCGGCGGCATTTGGGGCATTATTTGTGGGTAAGAAAGTGAGAAAAGTGACCTAAAATAGAACCGGGACTAGGCGGCAGTTCCCCCCACCAGGCGGCGGCATTTGGGGCATTATTTGTGGGTCAGAAAGTGAGAAAAGTGACCTAAAATAGAACCGGGACTAGGCGGCAGTTCCCCCCACCAGGCGGCGGCATTTGGGGCATTATTTGTGGGTCAGAAAGTGAGAAAAGTGACCTAAAATAGAACCGGGACTAGGCGGCAGTTCCCCCCACCAGGCGGCGGCATTTGGGGCATTATTTGTGGGTCAGAAAGTGAGAAAAGTGACCTAAAATAGAACCGGGACTAGGCGGCAGTTCCCCCCACCAGGCGGCGGCATTTGGGGCATTATTTGTGGGTCAGAAAGTGAGAAAAGTGACCTAAAATAGAACCGGGACTAGGCGGCAGTTCCCCCCACCAGGCGGCGGCATTTGGGGCATTATTTGTGGGTCAGAAAGTGAGAAAAGTGACCTAAAATAGAACCGGGACTAGGCGGCAGTTCCCCCACCAGGCGGCGGCATTTGGGGACCCGTAGTGTGGGCAGAAAACTCACCAAAGTGACTTAAAATAGAACCGGTGCAGGCGGCATGTTCCCCCACCAGATGGCGGCATTTGGGGACCCGTAGTGTGGGCAGAAAACTCACCAAAGTGACTTAAAATAGAACCGGTGCAGGCGGCATGTTCCCCCACCAGATGGCGGCATTTGGGGACCCGTAGTGTGGGTAGAAAACTCACCAAAGTGACTTAAAATAGAACCGGTGCAGGCGGCATGTTCCCCCACCAGATGGCGGCATTTGGGGACCCGTAGTGTGGGTAGAAAACTCACCAAAGTGACTTAAAATAGAACCGGTGCAGGCGGCATGTTCCCCCACCAGATGGCGGCATTTGGGGACCCGTAGTGTGGGCAGAAAACTCACCAAAGTGACTTAAAATAGAACCGGTGCAGGCGGCATGTTCCCCCACCAGATGGCGGCATTTGGGGACCCGTAGTGTGGGTAGAAAACTCACCAAAGTGACTTAAAATAGAACCGGTGCAGGCGGCATGTTCCCCCACCAGATGGCGGCATTTGGGGACCCGTAGTGTGGGTAGAAAACTCACCAAAGTGACTTAAAATAGAACCGGTGCAGGCGGCATGTTCCCCCACCAGATGGCGGCATTTGGGGACCCGTAGTGTGGGCAGAAAACTCACCAAAGTGACTTAAAATAGAACCGGTGCAGGCGGCATGTTCCCCCACCAGATGGCGGCATTTGGGGACCTGCAGTGTGGGTAGAAAACTCACCAAAGTGTCCTAAAATAGAACCGGGACCAGGGGGCCTCTTCCCCCACCAGGTGGCGGGCTTGGGGGGCTTGGTTTCCGGGTAGAAAACTCACCAAAGTGTCCTAAAATAGAACCGGGACCAGGGGGCATGTTCCCCCACCAGGCGGCGGGCTTGGGGGGCTTGGTTTGCGGGTAGAAAACTCACCAAAGTGTCCTAAAATAGAACCAGGACCAGGGGGCATGTTCCCCCACCAGGCGGCGGGCTTGGGGGGCTTGGTTTGCGGGTAGAAAACTCACCAAAGTGTCCTAAAATAGAACCGGGACCAGGGGGCCTCTTCCCCCACCAGGCGGCGGGCTTGGGGGGCTTGGTTTGCGGGTAGAAAACTCACCAAAGTGACCTAAAATAGAACCGGGCTAGGCGGCATGTTCCCCCACCAGGCGGCGGGCTTGGGGGGCTTGGTTTGCGGGTAGAAAACTCACCAAAGTGTCCTAAAATAGAACCGGGACCAGGGGGCATGTTCCCCCACCAGGCGGCGGGCTTGGGGGGCTTGGTTTGCGGGTAGAAAACTCACCAAAGTGTCCTAAAATAGAACCGGGACCAGGGGGCATCTTCCCCCACCAGGCGGCGGGCTTGGGGGGCTTGGTTTGCGGGTAGAAAACTCACCAAAGTGTCCTAAAATAGAACCGGGACCAGGGGGCCTCTTCCCCCACCAGGCGGCGGGCTTGGGGGGCTTGGTTTGCGGGTAGAAAACTCACCAAAGTGACCTAAAATAGAACCGGGCCAGGCGGCATGCTCCCCCACCAGGCGGCGGGCTTGGGGGGCTTGGTTTGCGGGTAGAAAACTCACCAAAGTATCGGCAAAATAGAACCAGGGAAGGGGGGGATGTCGGTCACAAGGTGCCCGAGTCAGAGAACCAGGAAAACGGACATAAATCCAGAAAACCTCGGTGTCTGACTGCTCCTCAAAAAGTGGTCTTTTTGATGTCACGAGCGCAACCACCTAGAGGTTAATGGGGAGGGATGGTGTGAGCGCAAACGGATTTTTCCTAAGTGTGACTGCTCCTCAAAAAGTGGTCTTTTTGATGTCACGAGCGCAACCACCTAGAGGTTAATGGGGAGGGATGGTGTGAGCGCAAACGGATTTTTCCTAAGTGTGACTGCTCCTCAAAAAGTGGTCTTTTTGATGTCACGAGCGCAACCACCTAGAGGTTAATAGGGAGCGAGTACAACAGGGGAGGGAGTGAATGGGCTCGGACTGTGGCCGAGCCTGGTGCCTCAAAATCGGACAAGGTTGGACTGGAAGCCCGCTGAGAACTCTGGTTCTTTTGCCAGACGAAACGAATTTTTTCCGAGTGTGACTGCTCTGCAAAAAGTGGTCTTTTTGATGTCACGAGCGCAACCACCTAGAGGTTAATGGGGAGGGAGTGGAAAAAACGACAAAGTGTTGAGCTCCGGACCGGGATGGCGGGCGACTCGAGCGGTCATGCCCGACTTTGAGACACTTTGTCGCGGTCATGCGAGCGACCTCCACTGCTCCCCGGAGGTGCCCCGGACCGGGTTGGCGGGTGACTCGAGCGGTCCTGCCCGACTTTGAGACACTTTGTCGCGGTCATGCGGGCGTCCTCCGCCGGTCCCCGGAGGTGCCCCGGACCGGGTTGGCGGGTGACTCGAGCGGTCATGCCCGACTTTGAGACACTTTGTCGCGGTCATGCGGGCGTCCTCCGCCGGTCCCTGGAGGTGCCCCGGACCGGGGTGGCGGGTGACTCGAGCGGTCGTGCCCGACTTTGAGACACTTTGTCGCGGTCATGCGGGCGTCCTCCGCCGGTCCCTGGAGGTGCCCCGGACCGGGTTGGCGGGTGACTCGAGCGGTCGTGCCCGACTTTGAGACACTTTGTCGCGGTCATGCGGGCGTCCTCCGCCGGTCCCCGGAGGTGCCCCGGACCGGGTTGGCGGGTGACTCGAGCGGTCATGCCCGACTTTGAGACACTTTGTCGCGGTCATGCGGGCCTCCTCCGCCGGTCCCTGGAGGTGCCCCGGACTGGGTTGGCGGGTGACTCGAACGGTCATGCCCGACTTTGAGACACTTTGTCGCGGTCATGCGGGCGTCCTCCGCCGGTCCCTGGAGGTGCCCCGGACCGGGTTGGCGGGTGACTCGAGCGGTCATGCCCGACTTTGAGACACTTTGTCGCGGTCATGCGGGCCTCCTCCGCCGGTCCCTGGAGGTGCCCCGGACCGGGTTGGCGGGTGACTCGAACGGTCATGCCCGACTTTGAGACACTTTGTCGCGGTCATGCGGGCGTCCTCCGCCGGTCCCTGGAGGTGTCCCGGACCGGGTTGGCGGGTGACTCGAGCGGTCGTGCCCGACTTTGAGACACTTTGTCGCGGTCATGCGGGCATCCTCCGCCGGTCCCTGGAGGTGCCCCGGACCGGGTTGGCGGGTGACTCGAGCGGTCGTGCCCGACTTTGAGACACTTTGTCGCGGTCATGCGGGCGTCCTCCGCCGGTCCCTGGAGGTGCCCCGGACCGGGTTGGCGGGTGACTCGAGCGGTCGTGCCCGACTTTGAGACACTTTGTCGCGGTCATGCGGGCGTCCTCCGCCGGTCCCTGGAGGTGCCCCGGACCGGGTTGGCGGGTGACTCGAGCGGTCGTGCCCGACTTTGAGACACTTTGTCGCGGTCATGCGGGCGTCCTCCGCCGGTCCCTGGAGGTGCCCCGGACCGGGTTGGCGGGTGACTCAAGCGGTCATGCCCGACTTTGAGACACTTTGCCGCGGTCATGCGGGCGACCTCCGCCGGTCCCTGGAGGTGCCCCGGACCGGGTTGGCGGGTGACTCGAGCGGTCGTGCCCGACTTTGAGACACTTTGCCGTGGTCATGCGGGCGACCTCCGCCGGTCCCTGGATGGCGGGCTCCAGTGAGGTCGGCGGGGGAAGGCTCGGGCTGAGGCCGACTTCGGTGCCTCAAAGTCGGACAAGGTTGGATTGGAAGTCCGCTGTGTTGAGGACCAGTGGCATTCGGCGGTGGAACGCTCAGAACTTGGCCGACATCGGTGCCTCAACGTCGGACAAGGTTGGAGTGGATGACCGCTGATAACTCTGGTTCTTTTGCCAGACGAAAGAAATTTTTCCCGAGTGTGACTGCTCTGAAAAAAGTGGTCTTTTTGATGTCACGAGCGCAACCACCTAGAGGTTAATAGGGAGGCACCATAACAGGAGAGGGAGTGAAAAGGCTCGGACGGTGGCCGAGCCTGGTGCCTCAAAATCGGACAAGGTTGGAGTGGATGACCGCTGATAACTCTGGTTCTTTTGCCAGACGAAAGAAATTTTTCCCGAGTGTGACTGCTCTGAAAAAAGTGGTCTTTTTGATGTCACGAGCGCAACCACCTAGAGGTTAATAGGGAGGCACCATAACAGGAGAGGGAGTGAAAAGGCTCGGAGGGTGGCCGAGCCTGGTGCCTCAAAATCGGACAAGGTTGGAGTGGATGACCGCTGAAAACTCTGGTTCTTTTGCCAGACGAAAGAAATTTTTTCCGAGTGTGACTGCTCTGAAAAAAGTGGTCTTTTTGATGTCACGAGCGCAACCACCTAGAGGTTAATAGGGAGGCACCATAACAGGAGAGGGAGTGAAAAGGCTCGGAGGGTGGCCGAGCCTGGTGCCTCAAAATCGGACAAGGTTGGAGTGGATGACCGCTGAAAACTCTGGTTCTTTTGCCAGACGAAAGAAATTTTTCCCGAGTGTGACTGCTCTGCAAAAAGTGGTCTTTTTGATGTCACGAGCGCAACCACCTAGAGGTTAATAGGGAGGCACCATAACAGGAGAGGGAGTGAAAAGGCTCGGAGGGTGGCCGAGCCTGGTGCCTCAAAATCGGACAAGGTTGGAGTGGATGACCGCTGAAAACTCTGGTTCTTTTGCCAGACGAAAGAAATTTTTTCCGAGTGTGACTGCTCTGAAAAAAGTGGTCTTTTTGATGTCACGAGCGCAACCACCTAGAGGTTAATAGGGAGGCACCATAACAGGAGAGGGAGTGAAAAGGCTCGGAGGGTGGCCGAGCCTGGTGCCTCAAAATCGGACAAGGTTGGAGTGGATGACCGCTGAAAACTCTGGTTCTTTTGCCAGACGAAAGAAATTTTTCCCGAGTGTGACTGCTCTGCAAAAAGTGGTCTTTTTGATGTCACGAGCGCAACCACCTAGAGGTTAATAGGGAGGCACCATAACAGGAGAGGGAGTGAAAAGGCTCGGAGGGTGGCCGAGCCTGGTGCCTCAAAGTCGGACAAGGTTGGAGTGGATGACCGCTGAAAACTCTGGTTCTTTTGCCAGACGAAAGAAATTTTTTCCGAGTGTGACTGCTCTGCAAAAAGTGGTCTTTTTGATGTCACGAGCGCAACCACCTAGAGGTTAATAGGGAGGCACCATAACAGGAGAGGGAGTGAAAAGGCTCGGAGGGTGGCCGAGCCTGGTGCCTCAAAATCGGACAAGGTTGGAGTGGATGACCGCTGAACACTCTGGTTCTTTTGCCAGACGAAAGAAATTTTTTCCGAGTGTGACTGCTCTGCAAAAAGTGGTCTTTTTGATGTCACGAGCGCAACCACCTAGAGGTTAATAGGGAGGCACCATAACAGGAGAGGGAGTGAAAAGGCTCGGAGGGTGGCCGAGCCTGGTGCCTCAAAATCGGACAAGGTTGGAGTGGATGGCCGCTGAAAACTCTGGTTCTTTTGCCTGACGAAAGAAATTTTTTCCGAGTGTGACTGCTCTGCAAAAAGTGGTCTTTTTGATGTCACGAGCGCAACCACCTAGAGGTTAATAGGGAGGCACCATAACAGGAGAGGGAAGGAAAAGGCTCGGAGGGTGGCCGAGCCTGGTGCCTCAAAATCGGACAAGGTTGGAGTGGATGACCGCTGAAAACTCTGGTTCTTTTGCCTGACGAAAGAAATTTTTTCCGAGTGTGACTGCTCTGCAAAAAGTGGTCTTTTTGATGTCACGAGCGCAACCACCTAGAGGTTAATAGGGAGGCACCATAACAGGAGAGGGAGTGAAAAGGCTCGGAGGGTGGCCGAGCCTGGTGCCTCAAAGTCGGACAAGGTTGGAGTGGATGGCCGCGGAGAACTCTGGTTCTTTTGCCTGACGAAAGAAATTTTTTCCGAGTGTGACTGCTCCTCAAAAAGTGGTCTTTTTGATGTCACGAGCGCAACCACCTAGAGGTTAATAGGGAGGCACCATAACAGGAGAGGGAGTGAAAAGGCTCGGAGGGTGGCCGAGCCTGGTGCCTCAAAGTCGGACAAGGTTGGAGTGGATGGCCGCGGAGAACTCTGGTTCTTTTGCCTGACGAAAGAAATTTTTTCCGAGTGTGACTGCTCTGCAAAAAGTGGTCTTTTTGATGTCACGAGCGCAACCACCTAGAGGTTAATAGGGAGGCACCATAACAGGAGAGGGAAGGAAAAGGCTCGGAGGGTGGCCGAGCCTGGTGCCTCAAAGTCGGACAAGGTTGGAGTGGATGGCCGCGGAGAACTCTGGTTCTTTTGCCTGACGAAAGAAATTTTTTCCGAGTGTGACTGCTCCTCAAAAAGTGGTCTTTTTGATGTCACGAGCGCAACCACCTAGAGGTTAATAGGGAGGCACCATAACAGGAGAGGGAAGGAAAAGGCTCGGAGGGTGGCCGAGCCTGGTGCCTCAAAGTCGGACAAGGTTGGAGTGGATGGCCGCGGAGAACTCTGGTTCTTTTGCCTGACGAAAGAAATTTTTTCCGAGTGTGACTGCTCTTCAAAAAGTGGTCTTTTTGATGTCACGAGCGCAACCACCTAGAGGTTAATAGGGAGGCACCATAACAGGAGAGGGAAGGAAAAGGCTCGGAGGGTGGCCGAGCCTGGTGCCTCAAAGTCGGACAAGGTTGGAGTGGATGGCCGCGGAGAACTCTGGTTCTTTTGCCTGA
>NW_028258627.1:50000-60000 GCF_982586985.1 Callionymus lyra
TCTTTTTCCCCCTCTCCCAACCAGGGGGCCTGGGGAGCCTCCTCCTGCGGGGATGGGGAACCAGGGGCCTGGGGAACATTTTCAACACTTTGGGGCATTTTTAAACACTTTGCTCTTTTTCCCCCTCTCCCAACCAGGGGGCCTTGGGAGCCTCCTCCTGCGGGGATGGGGAACCAGGGGCCTGGGGAACATTTTCAACACTTTGGGGCATTTTTAAACACTTTGCTCTTTTTCCCCCTCTCCCAACCAGGGGGCCTGGGGAGCCTCCTCCTGCGGGGATGGGGAACCAGGGGCCTGGGGAACATTTTCAACACTTTGGGGCATTTTTAAACACTTTGCTCTTTTCCCCCCTCTCCCAACCAGGGGGCCTTGGGAGCCTCCTCCTGCGGGGATGGGGAACCAGGGGCCTGGGGAACATTTTCAACACTTTGGGGCATTTTTAAACACTTTGCTCTTTTTCCCCCTCTCCCAACCAGGGGGCCTGGGGAGCCTCCTCCTGCGGGGATGGGGTACCAGGAGGCCGGGGAACATTATTCAACACTTTGGGGCATTTTTAAACACTTTGGTCTTTTTCCCCCTCTCCCAACCAGGGGGCCTGGGGAGCCTCCTCCTGCGGGGATGGGGAACCAGGGGCCTGGGGAACATTTTCAACACTTTGGGGCATTTTTAAACACTTTGCTCTTTTTCCCCCTCTCCCAACCAGGGGGCCTTGGGAGCCTCCTCCTGCGGGGATGGGGAACCAGGGGCCTGGGGAACATTTTCAACACTTTGGGGCATTTTTAAACACTTTGCTCTTTTTCCCCCTCTCCCAACCAGGGGGCCTGGGGAGCCTCCTCCTGCGGGGATGGGGAACCAGGGGCCTGGGGAACATTTTCAACACTTTGGGGCATTTTTAAACACTTTGCTCTTTTTCCCCCTCTCCCAACCAGGGGGCCTTGGGAGCCTCCTCCTGCGGGGATGGGGAACCAGGGGCCTGGGGAACATTTTCAACACTTTGGGGCATTTTTAAACACTTTGCTCTTTTTCCCCCTCTCCCAACCAGGGGGCCTGGGGAGCCTCCTCCTGAGGGGATGGGGAGCCAGGGGCCTGGGGAACATTTTCAACACTTTGGGGCATTTTTAAACACTTTGGTCTTTTTCCCCCTCTCCCAACCAGGGGGCCTGGGGAGCCTCCTCCTGCGGGGATGGGGAACCAGGGGCCTGGGGAACATTTTCAACACTTTGGGGCATTTTTAAACACTTTGCTCTTTTTCCCCCTCTCCCAACCAGGGGCCTGGGGAGCCTCCTCCTGCGGGCATGGAGAACCAGGGGGCCTGGGGAGCCTCCTCCTGCGGGGATGGGGAACCAGGGGCCTGGGGGGCCTCCTCCTGCGGGGATGGAGAACCAGGGGGCCTGGGGAGCCTCCTCCTGCGGGGATGGGGAACCAGGGGGCCTGGGGAGCCTCCTCCTGCGGGCATGGAGAACCAGGGGGCCTGGGGAGCCTCCTCCTGCGGGGATGGGGAACCAGGGGGCCTGGGGAGCCTCCTCCTGCGGGGATGGAGAACCAGGGGGCCTGGGGAGCCTCCTCCTGCGGGGATGGGGAACCAGGGGGCCTGGGGAGCCTCCTCCTGCGGGGATGGAGAACCAGGGGGCCTGGGGAGCCTCCTCCTGCGGTCATGGAGAACCAGGGGGCCTGGGGAGCCTCCTCCTGCGGGCATGGAGAACCAGGGGCCTGGGGAGCCTCCTCCTGCGGGGATGGAGAACCAGGGGGCCTGGGGAGCCTCCTCCTGCGGGCATGGAGAACCAGGGGGCCTGGGGAGCCTCCTCCTGCGGGCATGGAGAACCAGGGGGCCTGGGGAGCCTCCTCCTGCGGGGATGGGGAACCAGGGGCCTGGGGAGCCTCCTCCTGCGGGGATGGAGAACCAAGGGGCCTGGGGAGCCTCCTCCTGCGGGCATGGAGAACATGGGGGCCTGGGGAGCCTCCTCCTGCGGGCATGGAGAACCAGGGGGCCTGGGGAGCCTCCTCCTGCGGGCATGGAGAACCAGGGGGCCTGGGGAGCCTCCTCCTGCGGGGATGGAGAACCAGGGGCCTGGGGAGCCTCCTCCTGCGGGGATGGAGAACCAAGGGGCCTGGGGAGCCTCCTCCTGCGGGCATGGAGAACATGGGGGTCTGGGGAGCCTCCTCCTGCGGGGATGGAGAACCAGGGGGCCTGGGGAGCCTCCTCCTGCGGGGATGGGGAACCAGGGGGCCTGGGGAGCCTCCTCCTGCGGTGATGGGGAACCATGGGGCCTGGGGAGCCTCCTCCTGCGGGGATGGAGAACCAGGGGGCCTGGGGAGCCTCCTCCTGCGGGGATGGAGAACCAGGGCGCCTGGGGAGCCTACTCCTGCGGGGATGGAGAACCAAGGGGCCTGGGGAGCCTCCTCCTGCGGGCATGGAGAACATGGGGGCCTGGGGAGCCTCCTCCTGCGGGGATGGAGAACCAGGGGGCCTGGGGAGCCTCCTCCTGCGGGGATGGGGAACCAGGGGGCCTGGGGAGCCTCCTCCTGCACCAGGGGGCCTGGGGAGCCTCCTCCTGCGGGGATGGGGAACCAGGGGGCCTGGGGAGCCTCCTCCTGCGGTGATGGGGAACCATGGGGCCTGGGGAGCCTCCTCCTGCGGGGATGGGGAACCAGGGGGCCTGGGGAGCCTCCTCCTGCGGGGATGGGGAACCAGGGGCCTGGGGAGCCTCCTCCTGCACCAGGGGGCTTGGGGAGCCTCCTCCTGCGGGGATGGGGAACCAGGGGGCCTGGGGAGCCTCCTCCTGCGGGGATGGGGAACCAGGGGCCTGGGGAACATTTTCAACACTTTGGGGCATTTCACAAGCGCTTCCCTCGCTTACGGCCACACCACCCTGAATGAGCCCGATCTCGTCTGATCTCGGAAGCCAAGCAGGGTCGGGCCCAGTTAGTACTTGGATGGGAGACCGCCTGGGAATACTGGGTGCTGTAAGCATTTTTTTTTGCCATTATTTGTGGGTAGAAAAGTGAGAAAAGTGACCTAAAATAGAACCGGGACTAGGCGGCAGTTCCCCCCACCAGGCGGCGGCATTTGGGGCATTATTTGTGGGTAAGAAAGTGAGAAAAGTGACCTAAAATAGAACCGGGACTAGGCGGCAGTTCCCCCCACCAGGCGGCGGCATTTGGGGCATTATTTGTGGGTAAGAAAGTGAGAAAAGTGACCTAAAATAGAACCGGGACTAGGCGGCAGTTCCCCCCACCAGGCGGCGGCATTTGGGGCATTATTTGTGGGTCAGAAAGTGAGAAAAGTGACCTAAAATAGAACCGGGACTAGGCGGCAGTTCCCCCCACCAGGCGGCGGCATTTGGGGCATTATTTGTGGGTCAGAAAGTGAGAAAAGTGACCTAAAATAGAACCGGGACTAGGCGGCAGTTCCCCCCACCAGGCGGCGGCATTTGGGGCATTATTTGTGGGTAAGAAAGTGAGAAAAGTGACCTAAAATAGAACCGGGACTAGGCGGCAGTTCCCCCCACCAGGCGGCGGCATTTGGGGCATTATTTGTGGGTCAGAAAGTGAGAAAAGTGACCTAAAATAGAACCGGGACTAGGCGGCAGTTCCCCCCACCAGGCGGCGGCATTTGGGGCATTATTTGTGGGTAAGAAAGTGAGAAAAGTGACCTAAAATAGAACCGGGACTAGGCGGCAGTTCCCCCCACCAGGCGGCGGCATTTGGGGCATTATTTGTGGGTCAGAAAGTGAGAAAAGTGACCTAAAATAGAACCGGGACTAGGCGGCAGTTCCCCCCACCAGGCGGCGGCATTTGGGGCATTATTTGTGGGTCAGAAAGTGAGAAAAGTGACCTAAAATAGAACCGGGACTAGGCGGCAGTTCCCCCCACCAGGCGGCGGCATTTGGGGCATTATTTGTGGGTCAGAAAGTGAGAAAAGTGACCTAAAATAGAACCGGGACTAGGCGGCAGTTCCCCCCACCAGGCGGCGGCATTTGGGGCATTATTTGTGGGTCAGAAAGTGAGAAAAGTGACCTAAAATAGAACCGGGACTAGGCGGCAGTTCCCCCCACCAGGCGGCGGCATTTGGGGCATTATTTGTGGGTCAGAAAGTGAGAAAAGTGACCTAAAATAGAACCGGGACTAGGCGGCAGTTCCCCCACCAGGCGGCGGCATTTGGGGACCCGTAGTGTGGGCAGAAAACTCACCAAAGTGACTTAAAATAGAACCGGTGCAGGCGGCATGTTCCCCCACCAGATGGCGGCATTTGGGGACCCGTAGTGTGGGCAGAAAACTCACCAAAGTGACTTAAAATAGAACCGGTGCAGGCGGCATGTTCCCCCACCAGATGGCGGCATTTGGGGACCCGTAGTGTGGGTAGAAAACTCACCAAAGTGACTTAAAATAGAACCGGTGCAGGCGGCATGTTCCCCCACCAGATGGCGGCATTTGGGGACCCGTAGTGTGGGTAGAAAACTCACCAAAGTGACTTAAAATAGAACCGGTGCAGGCGGCATGTTCCCCCACCAGATGGCGGCATTTGGGGACCCGTAGTGTGGGCAGAAAACTCACCAAAGTGACTTAAAATAGAACCGGTGCAGGCGGCATGTTCCCCCACCAGATGGCGGCATTTGGGGACCCGTAGTGTGGGTAGAAAACTCACCAAAGTGACTTAAAATAGAACCGGTGCAGGCGGCATGTTCCCCCACCAGATGGCGGCATTTGGGGACCCGTAGTGTGGGTAGAAAACTCACCAAAGTGACTTAAAATAGAACCGGTGCAGGCGGCATGTTCCCCCACCAGATGGCGGCATTTGGGGACCCGTAGTGTGGGCAGAAAACTCACCAAAGTGACTTAAAATAGAACCGGTGCAGGCGGCATGTTCCCCCACCAGATGGCGGCATTTGGGGACCTGCAGTGTGGGTAGAAAACTCACCAAAGTGTCCTAAAATAGAACCGGGACCAGGGGGCCTCTTCCCCCACCAGGTGGCGGGCTTGGGGGGCTTGGTTTCCGGGTAGAAAACTCACCAAAGTGTCCTAAAATAGAACCGGGACCAGGGGGCATGTTCCCCCACCAGGCGGCGGGCTTGGGGGGCTTGGTTTGCGGGTAGAAAACTCACCAAAGTGTCCTAAAATAGAACCAGGACCAGGGGGCATGTTCCCCCACCAGGCGGCGGGCTTGGGGGGCTTGGTTTGCGGGTAGAAAACTCACCAAAGTGTCCTAAAATAGAACCGGGACCAGGGGGCCTCTTCCCCCACCAGGCGGCGGGCTTGGGGGGCTTGGTTTGCGGGTAGAAAACTCACCAAAGTGACCTAAAATAGAACCGGGCTAGGCGGCATGTTCCCCCACCAGGCGGCGGGCTTGGGGGGCTTGGTTTGCGGGTAGAAAACTCACCAAAGTGTCCTAAAATAGAACCGGGACCAGGGGGCATGTTCCCCCACCAGGCGGCGGGCTTGGGGGGCTTGGTTTGCGGGTAGAAAACTCACCAAAGTGTCCTAAAATAGAACCGGGACCAGGGGGCATCTTCCCCCACCAGGCGGCGGGCTTGGGGGGCTTGGTTTGCGGGTAGAAAACTCACCAAAGTGTCCTAAAATAGAACCGGGACCAGGGGGCCTCTTCCCCCACCAGGCGGCGGGCTTGGGGGGCTTGGTTTGCGGGTAGAAAACTCACCAAAGTGACCTAAAATAGAACCGGGCCAGGCGGCATGCTCCCCCACCAGGCGGCGGGCTTGGGGGGCTTGGTTTGCGGGTAGAAAACTCACCAAAGTATCGGCAAAATAGAACCAGGGAAGGGGGGGATGTCGGTCACAAGGTGCCCGAGTCAGAGAACCAGGAAAACGGACATAAATCCAGAAAACCTCGGTGTCTGACTGCTCCTCAAAAAGTGGTCTTTTTGATGTCACGAGCGCAACCACCTAGAGGTTAATGGGGAGGGATGGTGTGAGCGCAAACGGATTTTTCCTAAGTGTGACTGCTCCTCAAAAAGTGGTCTTTTTGATGTCACGAGCGCAACCACCTAGAGGTTAATGGGGAGGGATGGTGTGAGCGCAAACGGATTTTTCCTAAGTGTGACTGCTCCTCAAAAAGTGGTCTTTTTGATGTCACGAGCGCAACCACCTAGAGGTTAATAGGGAGCGAGTACAACAGGGGAGGGAGTGAATGGGCTCGGACTGTGGCCGAGCCTGGTGCCTCAAAATCGGACAAGGTTGGACTGGAAGCCCGCTGAGAACTCTGGTTCTTTTGCCAGACGAAACGAATTTTTTCCGAGTGTGACTGCTCTGCAAAAAGTGGT
Source organism: Callionymus lyra (assembly GCF_982586985.1). Lineage (NCBI taxonomy): Eukaryota > Metazoa > Chordata > Actinopteri > Syngnathiformes > Callionymidae > Callionymus > Callionymus lyra. The sequence goes on from NW_028258627.1 coordinate 56,275, forward strand.
CTTTTTGATGTCACGAGCGCAACCACCTAGAGGTTAATGGGGAGGGAGTGGAAAAAACGACAAAGTGTTGAGCTCCGGACCGGGATGGCGGGCGACTCGAGCGGTCATGCCCGACTTTGAGACACTTTGTCGCGGTCATGCGAGCGACCTCCACTGCTCCCCGGAGGTGCCCCGGACCGGGTTGGCGGGTGACTCGAGCGGTCCTGCCCGACTTTGAGACACTTTGTCGCGGTCATGCGGGCGTCCTCCGCCGGTCCCCGGAGGTGCCCCGGACCGGGTTGGCGGGTGACTCGAGCGGTCATGCCCGACTTTGAGACACTTTGTCGCGGTCATGCGGGCGTCCTCCGCCGGTCCCTGGAGGTGCCCCGGACCGGGGTGGCGGGTGACTCGAGCGGTCGTGCCCGACTTTGAGACACTTTGTCGCGGTCATGCGGGCGTCCTCCGCCGGTCCCTGGAGGTGCCCCGGACCGGGTTGGCGGGTGACTCGAGCGGTCGTGCCCGACTTTGAGACACTTTGTCGCGGTCATGCGGGCGTCCTCCGCCGGTCCCCGGAGGTGCCCCGGACCGGGTTGGCGGGTGACTCGAGCGGTCATGCCCGACTTTGAGACACTTTGTCGCGGTCATGCGGGCCTCCTCCGCCGGTCCCTGGAGGTGCCCCGGACTGGGTTGGCGGGTGACTCGAACGGTCATGCCCGACTTTGAGACACTTTGTCGCGGTCATGCGGGCGTCCTCCGCCGGTCCCTGGAGGTGCCCCGGACCGGGTTGGCGGGTGACTCGAGCGGTCATGCCCGACTTTGAGACACTTTGTCGCGGTCATGCGGGCCTCCTCCGCCGGTCCCTGGAGGTGCCCCGGACCGGGTTGGCGGGTGACTCGAACGGTCATGCCCGACTTTGAGACACTTTGTCGCGGTCATGCGGGCGTCCTCCGCCGGTCCCTGGAGGTGTCCCGGACCGGGTTGGCGGGTGACTCGAGCGGTCGTGCCCGACTTTGAGACACTTTGTCGCGGTCATGCGGGCATCCTCCGCCGGTCCCTGGAGGTGCCCCGGACCGGGTTGGCGGGTGACTCGAGCGGTCGTGCCCGACTTTGAGACACTTTGTCGCGGTCATGCGGGCGTCCTCCGCCGGTCCCTGGAGGTGCCCCGGACCGGGTTGGCGGGTGACTCGAGCGGTCGTGCCCGACTTTGAGACACTTTGTCGCGGTCATGCGGGCGTCCTCCGCCGGTCCCTGGAGGTGCCCCGGACCGGGTTGGCGGGTGACTCGAGCGGTCGTGCCCGACTTTGAGACACTTTGTCGCGGTCATGCGGGCGTCCTCCGCCGGTCCCTGGAGGTGCCCCGGACCGGGTTGGCGGGTGACTCAAGCGGTCATGCCCGACTTTGAGACACTTTGCCGCGGTCATGCGGGCGACCTCCGCCGGTCCCTGGAGGTGCCCCGGACCGGGTTGGCGGGTGACTCGAGCGGTCGTGCCCGACTTTGAGACACTTTGCCGTGGTCATGCGGGCGACCTCCGCCGGTCCCTGGATGGCGGGCTCCAGTGAGGTCGGCGGGGGAAGGCTCGGGCTGAGGCCGACTTCGGTGCCTCAAAGTCGGACAAGGTTGGATTGGAAGTCCGCTGTGTTGAGGACCAGTGGCATTCGGCGGTGGAACGCTCAGAACTTGGCCGACATCGGTGCCTCAACGTCGGACAAGGTTGGAGTGGATGACCGCTGATAACTCTGGTTCTTTTGCCAGACGAAAGAAATTTTTCCCGAGTGTGACTGCTCTGAAAAAAGTGGTCTTTTTGATGTCACGAGCGCAACCACCTAGAGGTTAATAGGGAGGCACCATAACAGGAGAGGGAGTGAAAAGGCTCGGACGGTGGCCGAGCCTGGTGCCTCAAAATCGGACAAGGTTGGAGTGGATGACCGCTGATAACTCTGGTTCTTTTGCCAGACGAAAGAAATTTTTCCCGAGTGTGACTGCTCTGAAAAAAGTGGTCTTTTTGATGTCACGAGCGCAACCACCTAGAGGTTAATAGGGAGGCACCATAACAGGAGAGGGAGTGAAAAGGCTCGGAGGGTGGCCGAGCCTGGTGCCTCAAAATCGGACAAGGTTGGAGTGGATGACCGCTGAAAACTCTGGTTCTTTTGCCAGACGAAAGAAATTTTTTCCGAGTGTGACTGCTCTGAAAAAAGTGGTCTTTTTGATGTCACGAGCGCAACCACCTAGAGGTTAATAGGGAGGCACCATAACAGGAGAGGGAGTGAAAAGGCTCGGAGGGTGGCCGAGCCTGGTGCCTCAAAATCGGACAAGGTTGGAGTGGATGACCGCTGAAAACTCTGGTTCTTTTGCCAGACGAAAGAAATTTTTCCCGAGTGTGACTGCTCTGCAAAAAGTGGTCTTTTTGATGTCACGAGCGCAACCACCTAGAGGTTAATAGGGAGGCACCATAACAGGAGAGGGAGTGAAAAGGCTCGGAGGGTGGCCGAGCCTGGTGCCTCAAAATCGGACAAGGTTGGAGTGGATGACCGCTGAAAACTCTGGTTCTTTTGCCAGACGAAAGAAATTTTTTCCGAGTGTGACTGCTCTGAAAAAAGTGGTCTTTTTGATGTCACGAGCGCAACCACCTAGAGGTTAATAGGGAGGCACCATAACAGGAGAGGGAGTGAAAAGGCTCGGAGGGTGGCCGAGCCTGGTGCCTCAAAATCGGACAAGGTTGGAGTGGATGACCGCTGAAAACTCTGGTTCTTTTGCCAGACGAAAGAAATTTTTCCCGAGTGTGACTGCTCTGCAAAAAGTGGTCTTTTTGATGTCACGAGCGCAACCACCTAGAGGTTAATAGGGAGGCACCATAACAGGAGAGGGAGTGAAAAGGCTCGGAGGGTGGCCGAGCCTGGTGCCTCAAAGTCGGACAAGGTTGGAGTGGATGACCGCTGAAAACTCTGGTTCTTTTGCCAGACGAAAGAAATTTTTTCCGAGTGTGACTGCTCTGCAAAAAGTGGTCTTTTTGATGTCACGAGCGCAACCACCTAGAGGTTAATAGGGAGGCACCATAACAGGAGAGGGAGTGAAAAGGCTCGGAGGGTGGCCGAGCCTGGTGCCTCAAAATCGGACAAGGTTGGAGTGGATGACCGCTGAACACTCTGGTTCTTTTGCCAGACGAAAGAAATTTTTTCCGAGTGTGACTGCTCTGCAAAAAGTGGTCTTTTTGATGTCACGAGCGCAACCACCTAGAGGTTAATAGGGAGGCACCATAACAGGAGAGGGAGTGAAAAGGCTCGGAGGGTGGCCGAGCCTGGTGCCTCAAAATCGGACAAGGTTGGAGTGGATGGCCGCTGAAAACTCTGGTTCTTTTGCCTGACGAAAGAAATTTTTTCCGAGTGTGACTGCTCTGCAAAAAGTGGTCTTTTTGATGTCACGAGCGCAACCACCTAGAGGTTAATAGGGAGGCACCATAACAGGAGAGGGAAGGAAAAGGCTCGGAGGGTGGCCGAGCCTGGTGCCTCAAAATCGGACAAGGTTGGAGTGGATGACCGCTGAAAACTCTGGTTCTTTTGCCTGACGAAAGAAATTTTTTCCGAGTGTGACTGCTCTGCAAAAAGTGGTCTTTTTGATGTCACGAGCGCAACCACCTAGAGGTTAATAGGGAGGCACCATAACAGGAGAGGGAGTGAAAAGGCTCGGAGGGTGGCCGAGCCTGGTGCCTCAAAGTCGGACAAGGTTGGAGTGGATGGCCGCGGAGAACT